>NW_027332011.1:300000-435535 GCF_048418815.1 Hemitrygon akajei
CTAAGATAGTGAGCAGTAAAGATTTCACGAACGACAGGCAGGTGATGGAGCAAATTTGCAGCCAATGGGATGAGTTGCAGTGCAATCAAAACAAAAAGTACCAAATACTGGACTTAAGGTGTTATACTTAAATACACACAGCATAAGGAATAAGGTGGATGATCTTGTCGTACAGCTACAGATTGGCAGGTATAATTTTGTGTCCATCACTGAGACGTGGCTAAAGGATGCATGTCTCTGAGAGCTGAACGTCCAAGGATACACGGTGTATCGGAAGGACAGGCAGGAAGGCAGAGGGGGTGGCGTGGCTTTATTGGTAAGAAATGATATTAAATCATTAGAAAGAGGTGACATAGGATCGGACGGTGCAGAATCTTTATGGGTTGAGCTAAGAAATAGCAGGGGTAAAAGGACCCTGATGGCAGTTATCTATAGTCTTGCCAGAAGGGCAGTGTTATGATAATTGTGGAGGATTTTAACATGCGAGTGGATTGGGAAAATCAGGTCGATACTGGATCTCAAGATAGAAAATTTGTAGAATGTCTACGAGATGGCTTTTCAGAACAGCTTCTTGTTGTGCCCACTAGGGGAGTAAAGGTACTGGATTGGATATAGTGTAATCACCCAGAGGTAATTAGAGAGATTGAGGTGAAGGAACCCTTAGAAGACAGTGATCATACCATGATTGTGTTCACTGTGAAATTTGAGAAAGAGAAGCCGAAATCCGATGTGTCGGTGTTTCAGTGGAGTAAAGGAAATTACAGTGGCACGAGAGAGGAACTGGCCAAATTTGACTGGAAAGGGACACTAGCGGGAGGACGGCAGAGCAGCAGTGGCTGGAGTTTATGCGAGAGGTGAGGAATGTGCAAGACAGATATATTCCAAAAAAGAAGAAATTTTCAAATGGAAAAACGATGCGATTGTGGCTGACAAGAGAAGAGAAAGCCAAAGTAAAAGCAAAGGAGAGAGCATTCAAGGAAGCAAAAACTAGTGGGAAGACAGAGGATTGGGAAGTTTTTAAAAGCTTACAAAAGGAAACTAAGAAGGCCATTAAGAGGGAAAAGATGAACTATGAAAGGAATCTCGAAAATAATATCCAAGAAGATACTAAAAGCTTTTTCAAGTACATAAAGAATAAAAAACGGGTGGGAGTGGATATAGGACAGATAGAAAATGATGCTGGAGAAATTGTAATGGGAGATAAGGAGATGGCTGAAGAACTGAACGAGTATTTGCATCAGTCCTCACTGAGCAGTAGTGCGAGAGAGCATGACTTAAGGATTGAAGGGCGCCCATTCAGAACGGAGATGCGAGGAAATTTTTTTAGCCAGAGGGTGGTGAATCTGTGAATTTCTTGTGGCAGTGGAAGCCAAGTCATTGGGTGTATTTAAGACTGAGATTGATAGGTATCTGAGTAGCCAGGGCATCAAAGGTCATGGTGAGAAGGTGGGGGAGTGGGACTAAATGGGAGAATGGATCAGCTCATGATTAAATGGTGGAGCAGATTCGAAGGGCCAAATGACCGGCTTCTGCTGCTTTGTCTTATGGTCTTATTTGAAAGCAGCAGTATACGGAATAAGGATCTTGTAGCACAGGTAGAGTTTGGCAGGTACAAACTTAGGCAGGTACGACTTTGATTGAAGGAATAAAGGCATAGACAATTCTGTAAACAGGGCGAAATTCAAAAATCAGAGGTGCAAACGGACATGGGTGTCCTTGTGCAGGATTCCCTGAAGGTTAACTTGCAGTTTGTGTCAGTGGTAAGATTGGCTAACTCAATGTTTGCTTTCGTTTCGAGAGGATTAGCGTACAAGAGCAAGGATGTAATTCTGAGGTTTTAATAAGGCATTGGTCAGACCACACGGAGTATTGTGAGCAGTTCTGGGTCCCTTCTTTCGGAAAACGTCTACTGGCATTGGAGGGGGTCCAGAAGATTCACAAGAATAATTCTGGGAATGAAAGAGTTAACATATGAGGAGTGTTTGATGGTTCTGGGCCTGTACTCACCGGAGTTTAGAAGAATGGCTGATTTATTATCCACCTCAACCCTATTCTCCCGATTCCTCCCCATAACTTTTGAGACTCTGACTAATCAAGAAGTTTACTTAGTAACTTCTGCTTTAAAAATCAAACAGGAGAAAATCTGCAGATGCTGGTAATCCAAGCTACACAGGTCCTGATGAAGGTTCTCGCCAGATCTCTCTGACACCTGTCTGGAGAGAGTTGATGTTGGGAGGATGTGGGTGGGTCGAGAACGGTAAGCGCAGCCTCCGACTATAGGGATGTCCATTTAGGACAGAGATGAGGAGGAATTCCTTTATCCACAGGATAGTGAATCTGCCACAGGCAGCTGTGGAGGCCAAATAATTGAGTATATTTAAAGCAGAGTAACACACACAAATTGTTGGGGGAACAGCAGGCCGGGAAGTTTCTATGGAAAAGAGTAAACAGTCGACGGTTCAGACTGAAACACTACATCAGGACCTGTGTTGCTTAAGGGTTCCTGCAAATTCATCCCCTGTCCTAATGAGGGGCTGCGGGTGATGGGGTTGTGGGAAAGGGGACAAAGTCATCCTCATCTGCCATCTTTGTTGCCTCTAGCTTCTCATTACGTCTACATACACAGTTCACCCACGGGCTTTCCACCCCTCCCCTTCCTGGTTCAATCTGCCATTCATCTCTCCACTACTGGTTCCCATTATCACCTCCTTTACTGTCTCAAACCATCACACTCCCCCACTTCACACTCACAAATGAATGTGAACATTAAATGAAGGGCCTGTTCCTGTGCTGTACTGCTCTATGTTCTCTGTTCCCAGTTTCGGAGAATGAGAGGAGATCTCATGGAAACACAAAATTCTTTCAGGGGTCAACAGGCAGGAGTGAGGGAGGATGTTTCCCCTGTCTGAGGAGTCAAGGGCCAGGGGTCCCTCTGCTCTCCGTCCAGCAGAAAACCCTTGGGGAGCTCATCCGCTTTTGCCGAGTCAAAGGTTCGTGTCGGCCACCCGACAGCGCCTGAGGCTCAGCGGTCTTTAGAGACATTAGTTGTCCATCTGCTTTTGTCGAGTCAAAGGTTCGTTTCCGGAGGCCCGATCGCCGAGGCCGCGCTGCCCGAGTCTCCCCCGATCCCCGGGGCCGCGCTGCCCGAGTCTCCCCCCACCCCGATACCCGGGGCCGCGCTGCCCGAGTCTCCACCCCCCGATCCCCGGGGCCGCGCTGCCCGAGTCTCCCCCCGGTACCGGGGCCGCGCTGCCCGAGTCTACCCCCGATCCCCGGGGCCGCGCTGCCCGAGTCTACCCCCGATCCCCGGGGCCGCGCTGCCCGAGTCTCCCCCGATCCCGGGGGCCGCGCTGCCCGAGTCTCCCCACCCCGAGCCGCTGCCCGAGTCTCCCCCCCCCCGATCCCCGGGGCTGCGCTGCCCGAGTCTCCCCCCGATCCCCTGGGCCGCGCTGCCCGAGTCTCCGCCGATCCCCGGGGCTGCGCTGCCCGAGTCTCCCCCCCCCCCGATCCCCGGGGGCCACGCTGCCCGAGTCTCCCCCCCCCCCCGATCCCCGGGGCCGCGCTGCCCGAGTCTCCCCCCGATCCCCGGGGCCGCGCTGCCCGAGTCTCCCCCCACCCCGATACCCGGGGCCGCGCTGCCCGAGTCTCCCCCCGATACCGGGGCAGCGCTGCCCGAGTCTAACCCCGATCCCCGGGGCCGCGCTGCCCGAGTCTCCACCCCCCGATCCCCGGGGCCGCGCTGCCCGAGTCTCCCCCCGGTACCGGGGCCGCGCTGCCCGAGTCTACACCCGATCCCCGGGGCCGCGCTGCCCGAGTCTCCCCCGATCCCCGGGGCCCGGCTGCCCGAGTCTCCCCCCGATACCGGGGCCGCGCTGCCCGTCTCCTCCCGATCCCCGGGGCCGCGCTGCCCGAGTCTCCCCCCACCCCGATACCCGGGGCCGCGCTGCCCGAGTCTCCCCCCGATACCGGGGCAGCGCTGCCCGAGTCTAACCCCGATCCCCGGGGCCGCGCTGCCCGAGTCTCCCCCCCCCCGATCCCCGGGGCCGCGCTGCCCGAGTCTCCCCCTGATCCCCGGGGCCGCGCTGCCCGAGTCTCCCCCCGATACCGGGGCCGCGCTGCCCGAGTCTACCCCCGATCCCCGGGGCCGCGCTGCCCGAGTCTCCCCCGATCCCGGGGGCCGCGCTGCCCGAGTCTCCCCACCCCGAGCCGCTGCCCGAGTCTCCCCCCCCCCCCCCCGATCCCCGGGGCTGCGCTGCCCGAGTCTCCCCCCGATCCCCTGGGCCGCGCTGCCCGAGTATCCCCCCCCCCCGATCCCGGGGGCCGCGCTGCCCGAGTCTCCGCCGATCCCCGGGGCTGCGCTGCCCGAGTCTCCTCCCCCCCCCCCCCCCGATCCCCGGGGCCGCGCTGCCCGAGTCTCCCCCCGATCCCCGGGGCCGCGCTGTCCGAGTCTCCCCCCGATACCGGGGCCGCGCTGCCCGAGTCTCCCCCCGATCCCCGGGGCCGCGCTGCCCGAGTCTCCCCCCGAAACCGGGGCCGCGCTGCCCGAGTCTCCCGCCGATCCCCGGGGACTCTCGAATTCTCTGCTTCTCCCCCCGATCCCCGGGGCCGCGCTGCCGGAGTCTCCCCCCGATCCCAGGGGCCGCACTGCCCGAGTCTCCCCCCGATCCCCGGGGACTCTCTAATTCTCTGCTTCTCCCCCCGATCCCCGGGGACTCTCTAATTCTCTGCTTCTCCCCCCGATCCCCGGGGCCGCGCTGCCGGAGTCTCCCCCCGATCCCAGGGGCCGCACTGCCCGAGTCTCCCCCCGATCCCCGGGGACTCTCTAATTCTCTGCTTCTCCCCCCAGTCTCTGTCACCCTGGATGTGGAAACGGCGAGTTCGTGTCTCCAGGTTTCTGAGGATCGGAAGAGTGTGAGATGGATCGGGACCCGGAGGAATCTCCCTGACACCGGGAAGAGATTCACGGGCTGGGACTGTGTGCTGGGATCGGAGGGATTCTCATCGGGGAGACATTACTGGGAGGTGGAGGTGACGGGGATTCGGGTCTGGTGGCTGGGAGTCGCCGCAGAGTCTGTGCAGAGGAAGGGTTTGTTCAGTCTGAGTCCGGAGACCGGATTCTGGGTCATCGGGCGTTTTGATGACGTGTTTCATCGGGATTATGACGTGTCCCGTGATCTCCCCTCCCCCGAGTCCCGTCTCGCTGCCGGTCCCATCCCCGGGAGGGTGGAAGTTTATCTCAGTAACGAGTCCGGGACAGTTTCATTTTACAATGCCGAGACCAAGTCCCATCTCCACACCTTCACAGGGTATAAATTCACGGGGAAACTTTATCCTTTCTTCGCGACCTGGGATAGAAACCAGTGGCTGAGAATCTGCTCCGGTTCCGCTCCGGGTCTGTAAACGGGTCGGGTCCCGGGACCGGCGTCAGGAGTAAAGTCCCTGTAAATATAAATGTGCGGAGAGTGCAGCTAAATACGTGGCTAAGGAGATGGTGCAGAAGGGAGGGCTTCATGTTTTTGGACAATTGGGCTTTGTTCCCGGGAAGGTGGGGCCTGTTCCGACGGGACGGTTTGCCCCTGAACTGGAGGGGGACTAACATTGTTGCGGGTAGATTTGCCAGTGCTGCTCCGGGGGATTTAATCTAGATTCGCAGAGGGAGGGGAACCAGAGTGTTAGAGCAGATAGTGAGGTGGAGGAGGATAAAGGTCATGCGAGGACTGCATGTATAGACAGAAATCAAAGGTTTGCACATTAGGTTGTAAATTAATTTTCAGAGCTTTAGAAATTGTAGAAAATAAAGATTTCCAAAAAGATTTTGATGAAGAACATGACCAGAACATATGTGAAAAAGTGGCTACTTCAGTTTTATACCTATCGCAATAATTGTCTATGTCAGGAAATATTTTGGATAGTCTCTCCTTTGTTAAATAGTAACAGTGACCAATTTTAAATTGAATTAAACATATTAAAGAAGAATTGACCATCTTCATTAACAAAGTCACATTAAGTTCTCTCTCCCAAACTTATTTAATCTCTCTCTCATACACACTGACTGAAATATCTTCAGGTTAGACATTTTTTACAAAAATAATTATCCAAGTTTCCATATATGCAAGAATCTGATTTGTTGGATACTATTTTGAATAAGAATCCTTTAGTAAGAGGTTCCAATGGTAGAATTTATCATTTAGTTTTAATATATTATTACAAAAAGATAACCTCCCACCTAAGGTTTATACATGATAGAAATATTCGTTGTTTCAGACATGATAGAGGGGGAGGGATGAAAGGGGAAGGAGTGGCATTACTAATCAGGGAAAACATCACAGCTGTGCGTAGACAGGACAGACCGGAGGGCTTGTCTACAGAGGTCATATGGGTGGAGTTGAGGAACTGGAAAGGTGTGACCACACTAATAAGGGTGTATTATAGACCGCCCAATAGTCAGAGAGAATTGGAGGAGCAAATCTGTATGAAGATGGTAGACTGATGTATGAAACAGGAAGTTGTAAAAGGGGATTTTACCTTTCCTCATATTGACTGGGACTCCCAAACTGTAAAAAGACTAGATGGCTTTGAGTTTGTGAAATGTTTTCAGGAAAGTTTTCTAAATCAATATATAGACGTACCTACGAGAGAGGATGCAATACTTGATCTCCTATTAGGATACCAGACGGTTAGGTGACAGAACTATGTGTAGGCGAACATTTTGGGTCCAGTGACCATAATGTCATCAGTTTCAAGTTAATTATGGATAAGGGTAGGTCTGGTCCTCGAGTTGAGGTTCTAAATAGCAGAAGGGCTAATTTTGTGGAAATGAAAAAGGATCTAGGAAGAGTGGATTGGGATAAGTTTTTTTTTTCCTGACAAGGATGTGTTCAGTAAGTGGAATGCCTCCAAATGTGAAATTTTGAGGGTGCAGAGTTTGCATTTTCCCGCCAGGATTAAAGACAAACTTAACAGGCAAAGGGAACCTTGGTTTTCAAGGGATATTGGCGATCTGGTTAAGAAAAAGAGAGAAGTGTATAGCAGGTATAGGCAACAAAGAACAAATGAGTTACTTAAAGAGTATCGAAAACGTAAGAAAATACTAAAGAAGGAAATCAGGAAGGAAAAAAAGACATGAGGTGGCTTTGGCAGATAATGTGAAAGAAAACCTGAAGGGTTTCTACAAGTATATTAAGAGTAAATGGATAGTAAGGGACAAAATTGGTCCCCGAGAAGATCAGAGTGGTCGTCTATGTGTGGAGCCTCACGAGATGGGGGAGATCTTAAACAGTTTTTTTGCATCATTATTTACTCAGGAAACTGGCATTGTGTATATGGAAGGAAGGGAAACAAGCAGTAGTGTCATGGAACATTTGTAGACTAAAGAGGAGGAGGTGCTTGCTGCCTTACAGCGCATAAAGGTAGATAAATCCCCCGGGCCTGACTTGATATTTCCTCGGACCTTGAGAGAGACTAGAGTAGAAATTGCAGGGGCCCTGACAGAAATATTTAAAATGTCCTCAGCCACGGGTGCAGTGCCGGAGGATTGGAGAGTAGCTCTTGTTATTCCATTCTTTAAAAAAGGCTCCAATAGTAAACCAGGTAATTATAGGCCAGTGAGCCTGACATCAGTAGTATGTAAATTATTGTAAGATGTTCAGAGAGATCAGATTTACAAGTATTTGGACAGCCAAGGGCTGATTAAGGATAGTCAGTACGGCTTTGTGCATGGTAGATTGTGTTTAATGAATCTTGAAGAATTTTTCAAGGAGTTTACCAACAAAGTAGGTGAAGGAAAGGCTGTGGATTTTGTCTACATGAACTTTAGTAAGGCCTTTGACAAGGTCCCACATGGGAGGTTAGTTCATAAAGTTCAGACATGAGGTATTCGTGGAGAGGTTGGAGAGATTGAAAGAGTGCAGAGATTTACTCGGATGTTGCCAGGTCTTCAGGAGTTGAGTTACAGGGAAAGATTGAACAGGTTAGGACTTTATTCCTTGGAGCATAGAAGAATGAGGGGGGATTTGATAGAGGTTTACAAAATTATGAGGGGTATAGACAGTGAATGCGAGTAGGTTTGTTCCACTTAGATTAGGAAAGATAAATCCGAGAGGACATGACTTTAGGGTGAAAGGGGAAAGGTTTAGGGGGAACATGAGGAGGAATTTCTTCACTCAGTGAGTGGTGAGAGTGCGGAATGAGCTGCCATCTGACGTGGTAAATGCGGGCTCATTCTTAAGTTTTAAGAATAAATTGGACAGATACATGGATAGGAGAGGTCTGGAGGGTTACGGAATGGGTGCAGATCAATGGGACGAGCGGAATAAAGTTTCCGCACAGACTAAAAGCGCCAAATGGCCTGTTTTCTGTGCTGTAGTGTTCTATGGTTCTATGGAGGGAAATAAACACGACATGAGAATTGTCGATCGATTAATTTTAACTCGTTCACCGCATCCGTCAACCGAACAGAAACACCGAGGATTCAGCAGCAGCCGCGGGCGGCGGGTCCTGAGCTCCCCCGGGTCCTAAAGTCCATCCGTAATGAGACAGGTTAAATGGGACAAGTGGGGGCGGTGCTGACCGGAAAAGACCGTGAAGATTGTTCATTAAGTTCATCTGCCATTTCTTTGTCCCCCATTACTACTTCACCAGCATCATTTTTCAGTGGTCTAGTATCAACTCTCATCTCCATTTCACTCTTCATGTAACTGAAAACTAAACTTTTTGTATCCTGATTTATATCATTGGCCAGTTTGACCTCATATTTCGTCTTCACCATTCTTATGGCTTTTTTCGTTGCCTTTTTTTGGATTTTAAGAGCATCCCAATAATCCAACATCCCACTCACCTTTGCTACCCTATATGTCATTTCCTTAGGTTTAACACAATTATTACATGCATTTTCCAGCTCAAACTGTGAATTGATTTAAAGTCAGTCCCATAATTTCATAGTTTTTATCTGAAAACTATCTACCCTCGCTAAGATTGTACTGAAGACTGCATTTGATTTTTCTTCAGCCTTGTACGCTTCACATTGAAATAGTATGTGTTACGACAGTTTCATAATGACAAAATGTACACGACACAGAATGAAGTTTTCCAATTAGTTACAAGGCATTATTAAGCAAGTGTGGGCATTTCTAAGTCGAGTCAATATCATTCCTTCCCTTGTTTTACGTCCTTCTTCTATAAACCCAACAGGTTTATGTATTCTGTAAAGGTGTCTGTCCTTATGTCCATTATCCTACGTCTTGCCATAAGCCCCTAATTCTTAACACTACCAACCCTTTAGCTTCTAATTTGCTAAGTGGAAGGTCTATATCCACAGCTTAACATTTAACAGCTTTTGGTGCTAAACAGTCAACATAATCATTTCCCTCAACAGTGTGATGTGCAGGGCCCATAATGTGCAGATATATAAATCAAACTTTATATATGAAATACCGTTTGACAAGTTTCCAACAGTCAATCTGACCCACTGCCAGAATGACCTGTTTAAGACTCATCAAAACCGAAATGTATTCTGAGCAAATTATATGGACCAATTTCCTACACCCACTGTAAGCCTATACTGTTGGGAAGGAATTCTGCTTCCTATGCTAATAAATGGCTATAAGTCATTTCTTTATCATTACCTGCAATTCAGGCACACAAAAACAGCCACACCAACATCCCAGTTAACTTATCTTTTGATTCATCTGTAAAAATGGTTACTGTATGATAATAAATTTCATTAATATACCGATGAACCAACAGACTCTCAGGTAGAACCGAATCCAATCGTGTAACCTAAAATCAACTGAAGTCATTGGAAAAAACAAGGTGGGGTTACGGAGAAAGCTACAGTTGGACATATTGTATCATCAAATACACCCATATTCCCAGCGTGATAAGAACCCAGCCACCCAAAACAAAAAACACACTTCTTGTAATGTCCCCAACCGTCCTCTATCACACCTTTAACAGGATGATCTTTCCTTGCCCCGCAAATTAATCCAGTATGTTGACATCAACTTGAACCTCTGTTACTTTGAGGGCAATTGTCCCATTGCAATCAGTAAAGCCAAAACAGGAGACAACATTACCACAACAGAACACAATCTTATAGTCTGTAATTTTATCACATATAAACATTTTTAATTTGAAGATGAAGCTGATCCATAAGCCACACAGACATAATCAAGAACAGATGAAATTAAACAAATATAATTGCTCATCAAAGATTTTCATGTTGCACCCAAGAATACCCACATAGATGCCTGAGGAGATATGAAGCTCCTTTACATTTATCAAATATTTCACTAATAGGTGCTTCCATGTCTGCTTATTATCCATCCACATACTGAGAAATCTTACCACTGACACTCCCTCAAGACATTAATCATATACATTTCAATCAGGTTCAAGTCTATTAATGCTGTTTGTAAACCACGCAATATGTTTTAACGACTGAAAGCTTAAAATCCTCATCAATCTGTCCACTGTTTGACCTATTAATTGTAAATTGCAATTAATACCTCTAATCTATAAAGCTATGTCATCTGTATATTGTGATTTACCCAGGGTATCCCATTTTCCCATCTCAGAGAAAATATCGTTAATCATAATATTAAATAATGAAGGGCTACAAATACTGCCTTGTGGGATCCCATTCTCTATCTCATAGAAACACAAACATAACATGCCGTCCAAAAAATAAAAACAATTATACAATGTCCCCCTCACTCCTAATCAAAAGTCATTTCTTCCATTTCATTTCCCTTTTCAGTATCAAGAAATACTGCTATTACAACATCTTTATTTAATTGTGCTTTCTGAATATCATCCTCCAAACCTAAAACTGAATCTAATGTTGTTTTACCCTTCCAAAATCCACTCTAATAAAACACTTTATCATCACTCTTTCCAAAATATAACTCAAGCGCTTGATTACCATACATTCCATAAGTTTACATAAATTAGACATTCACGATATAGGCACTTAACTAGAAGGATCAAATGGGGATCTGCCAGGTTTTAGAATAGGCACTACTATTTCCATTTTCCATGAAGAAAGTAGCTGCACAATTCAAACATTTAATATTTTACAAAAGCGAATTATATACAATTATAATTTCAAATATCACTGTTTCCTGGGAACACCTGACCTGCATTATTAATAGACTTCTTAAATTCATACAAAGAAATCTCTCCATCAGTGATACTATCATTGTTACAGCTGACTTCCAGCACATTATTCCAACATTGAAAAACATATCCCTACATTGTTTAACTTCTTCACTTAAATTATCCCGATTATGAATCTCAGCAAATGACCCAGCCAGTAACAAGACCATCCCTGTTTCAGTAACAATCATTTTGCCCTCATTAATCAACACTGGAATATTATGATCCCCACAAATTCCCCCCCCCCCCATTTTCTAAACAATATCCCAAACAATTCCAAGTTTGATATCCCTTCCAATATTATCTCCATATAACCTCCAGTAAATCACCTTCTTCCTCACCACGGCCGTTGCCCTTTTATTGTTAATAATGTAACTCGGAGACTGATGCACCATCACATAAAAAATCACATTTCTCCCAATTTGCTTCCTGTCCCGTTATAAATCCAAATCCAAACTCATAAAGACAGGAAGGCTGACTGACGTTCACATAAACTAATCACTCTCCGAGTTCCCATTTGAGCGACAGACACTACAGCCAATGACAGCAGGCGAGTCGCTTCTGTCGGTGTCGCCGGCCTCGGCGCCCACAAGGACGGGTGTGATTCCCCTTCGCGCCTCGGTGGGTCTGTTTCGGTGACGTCTGTGGTGGCTGACGAAACATGCGTTGACAGGGAGCGAGCGAGGACAATGACTACAACTCCCAGAAGGCCCCAATGATGACGTTGTGGTGTTGTTTAGGGGTAAGGTATAAAAGCAAAATGGAGGAAAATGTAATGCATTACGTTTTCTGTACTGTGTCGTGCCTTCAATTTAAAAAAAAAATTAAAGGAGAGATTCCAGCGGGAAATAGATAGAACACAGAACAATACATCACAGTACAGGCCCTTAGGCCCACAATGTAGTTCCAACACTTAACCTCTGCCTCCCTAAGCTTAAATCCTTCCATATACCTGTCTAGTAGTCTCTTAAACTGCACCAGTGTATCTGCCTCCACCACTGAGTCGGGCAGTGCATTCCACGCACTCTGAGTACAAAGTCTTCCTCTAATATCCCCCTTGAACTTCCCTCCCCTTACCTTAAAGCCATGTCCTCTTTTATTGAGCAGTAGTGCCCTGGGGAAGAGGTGCTGGCTGTCCACTCTATCTATTCCCCTTAATATCAACTATACCTCTATCATTTCTCCTCTCATCCTCCTTCTCTCCAGAGAGCCATAGCTCTCTTAATCTCTGATCATAATCCATACTCTCTAAACCAGGCAGCATTCTGGTAAATCGCCTCTGTATCGAGTCCAGTGCTTCTGCATCCTTCTTATAGTGAGGTGACCAGAACTGGACAGAGTACTGCATGTGGCCCAACCAGAGTTTTATAGAGCTGCATCATTACATCGCGACTCTTAAACTCTATCCCTCAAGTTATGAAAGCTAACACCCCATAAGCTTTCTTAACTACTCTGTCTACCTGTGAGGCAACTTTCAGGGATCTGTGAACAGAGTTGAACTCTATCTGCCACTTCTCAGCACACTCCTGCATCCTATCAATGTCTCTCTGCAATCTTTGACAATCCTCTTCACTATCCACAACACCACCAACCTTTGTGTCTTCTGCAAACTTGCCAACCCATCCTTCTACCCCTACATCCAAGTCGTTAATAAAAATCACGAAAATTAGGGATCCCAGAATTGAAACTTGTGGGACACCACTAGTCACCTCCCTCCAATCCTCCGGGACCATTCCCGTGGACAATGAGGACATAATGATCCTACCCAGAGGGTCAACAATCTATTTCCTCGCCTCGGATGCAGAACTGGGAAGTGGCAGATGGAGTTCAACGCAGATGAAAAGGTTCATTTCTGCAGGTCAAATCTGAACACAGAATATAATATTAATGGTAAGATTCTTGGCAGTGTGGAGGGTCAGAGAGATCTTGGGGTCCATGTCCATACGACACTCAAAGCTGCTGTGGAGGTTGGCAGTGTTGTTCGGAAGACGTCTGGTGTGATGGCCTTCATCAACCGTGGGATTGGGTTCAAGAGCTGTGAGGTGATGTTGAAGCTATATTTCTCCTAACCTGTACATAAGTAATTGTACCCCAACACAGCAGGGCTGTGGGCTTGGTTGGACCCCACTTGGGAGTCCTGTGTTCAGTTCTGGTGGCCTCACTACAGAAAGGATGTGGGTACTATAGAGAGTGTAGAGTAGATTTACAAGGATGTTGCTCTTGGATTGGAGAGCATGCCTTATGAGAATAGATTGAGTGAACTTGGCCTTTCCTTCTTGGAGCGACGGAGGATGAGGTGTATAAGATGATGAGAGGCTTTGACCATGTGGATAGCCAGAGGCATTTTCCCAGGCTTGAAGTGACTAACACGAGGGGACGTAGTTTTAAGCTGCTTGGAAGTTGGTACCGAGGGAATGTCAGGGGTAAGTTTCTTACACAGAGAGTGGTGGGTGCATGGAATGGGCAGCTGGCAACGGTGGTGGAGGTGGATACAATAGGATATTTTAAGAGATTCTTAGATAGGTTCATGGAGCTTAGAAACATAGAGGGATATACGATCAGGAAATCCTAGACAGTCTCTCGAGTAGGTTACATGGTCGGTACAACATTGTGGGCTGAAGAGCCTGTAATGTGCTGTAGATTTCTGTGTTCTGTGTCAAAGACAGGCAGAGGGATTAGTTTAAATGGACAGGAGGACAGCATGGAAAGGTTGGGTCAAAGGGCCTGTGTTAGTGCCGTAAGGGAGGGGTTCTGTCCCAACCATCGACTCTATTCCCCTCAACAGTTGCTGCCTGACTTGACAACGTTCTTGAAAAGTTGCATTCAGTTCCGCTTAGCATTCTGTACAAAGGATGTTTTGTGCTGAAAGAGTGCAGAGGAGATTCATCATGATTGAGGGGGCTTGTGTTCACGTCCATAAGGCATAGGAACAGAATTAGGCCATTCAGCCCATTGAGTCAGCCACTTTTCCATCATGGCTGATCCCAGATCGCACTCAATTCCAGATATCTGACCTCCCGCCATATCCTTTGATGCCCTGACCGATCAGGAAATGATCAACTTCCGCCTTGAATATACCCACACACTCGGCCTCCACAGCAGTCTGTGGCAGAGCATTCCACAGATCCAATACTCTCTGGCTAATAAAAAAAAATAAGCTGCTTACCTCTGTTTGAAAAGGTGGCCCCTCGACTTTGTGGCTGTGCCCCACCACAGGAAATACCTTCTCCACATCCACCTTCTCCAGTCCTTTCAACATTCGGTAGGTTTCAATGAGATGTCCCCGCATTTTTCTGAGTTCCAGTGAGCACAGGGTCAAAGCTGCCCTGTGCTCTTCATATTTTAACCCCTTCATTCCCAAAATAGTCTTTCTGAACCTCCTCTGGATTCTCTCCAATGACAACACATCCTGTATGAGATGTGGGGGCCCAACACTGTTGACAATACTCCAAGTGCGGCCTGACTCGTGTCTTATAAAGCCTCAGCATTATCTCTTTGCTGTAATATTCATGGGGCGAGATTGGACTGTGTTGATCTACAGGGGGATCTTGGAATCCGAGTTCATAACTCCCAGATAGTGGTTCCATTGTCGGACAGTAATGCTGCAGTTCTATAAATCTCTAGTGTAACCACACCTGGAGAATAGCATTCGAATACAGGAATAATGCGGAGGTTTTGGATGGTGAGTGGAAGAGACTTAACAGGATGGTCCCTGGATAAAGTGAGACTGGACAATCTCGGGTAATTTTCTCTGGAGTGGCAGAGGCTGAGGGAGGTCTGACAGACGTTTACAGGAATGTGAGAGACACAGACAGAGTGGACAGCCGGGATTGTTTATCTAAGGAGGAAATGTCCAATGCCAGTGGGCATGAACTTCAGGAGAAAGGGGGAACACATCCTCATTGGTCCTTTTTGCACTGTTGAAGTATTTTGTAATTAGTGCATTTTGTATCTTTTCTCTGCACAGCTGCTGTTGAAAAACAAAACAAGTAGAAAAGACAATGACGTTAAGAACCTGACTCAGGATGTTTAAAGGAAATTTGCGATTCAAGTTTTGTTTTTCATTCCCATAGTGGTGGGTATCTAGAGTGAATATCGGGTGGTGGTGGAGGCAAATGTGATGGAGGCTATTAGATACCACGTGGATGTGAGGAGAATGGAGGGATGTGTTCCTTGTGTAGGCAGAAGGGATTGGTTTAGTAAGGCATGAAATGACCAGTTCAATTGGTTCAGAACAACACAGTGAGCAGAAGGGCCTGTTCAAGGACAAGTACAGCAAGCAGAGCAGGTAAACTGGATAAAGTGATCCCACTCAGAGAACAGACTGTGACGTCAGTGGATATATGCCGGCATCACAGTTCTCTCACCAAAGATACTTCACTGCTGGATAATATGAAGTTTGTGATGTTCATAACCAATGTGGTGAATTGTACTGTTCAGACATCTCATCCTACTGAGGAAATTAAAATTATTGTGAAAGCTGCAGAAAGGTATCTTGGTGTAACTGGTGTTTTGTGGGAAGCTGTGAATGAAGCTCTGATTTGTGGGAGTTTCTGCATCCCAGTCTACTTGTGAAGATATGTAATGGGATTGAAATATTGAAGTGAAATGCAAGAAGCCTGATTTTACATGGTCAACACTTTAAGCAGTTCATGTCTGATTTGTCAGATCTTTCCGATGTCATATCCGTTCAGGAAACCTGCACATTTTAAATTTTATTCCTATGCAGGATTATATTGTCATTTGGCTTGACAGGTTAGTTGGTAGAGGGGTGGTGTTGTCAGTTTTATAAGGAAAGGGGCAGAGTATAGTGTTGTGAATGGGAATAAAATGTATCATGAACTTGTCGAAATTCTTGATTCAACAGGGATGTGTGTAATTTTCTTTTGTGAAAATATTAACTTTCTGAATCGTATTTGGAGGTTTGGCCATCTACTTTTCTCATGGAAAATGGTTGTAGTAGTTCCCATTGTAAAACCTGGATCTCCCCGTCTGATCCTCCTTCTTGTAGACCAATATCATTAAAGTCTCATTTATGCAAACTTGTGGAATGTATGGTAATCGAGTGTTTGAATTATATTTTCGATAAAAGAGGTAATTTCATGTTTTATCAGAGGGGAATTTGGAACGGTAGAATAAGACCATAAGACAAAGGAGCAGAAGTCGGTCATTCGGCCCATCGAGTCTGCTCTGCCATTTTATCATGAGCTGATCCATTCTCCCATTTTGTCCCACTCCCCTGCCTTCTCACCATAACCTTTGATACCCTGGCTACTCAGATACCTAGCAATCTCTGCCTTAAATAACACTGGAATCAGTTTGGGGTTGGAACATTATATTAGGAAAGTACAGTTAAATAAAGATGTTTTAATAGCAATATTTTTCATATTGAAAAGGCAAATATTTATTGAAGGATGGACTTTTGAGTAATTTTTGGAAATGCAATTGAGAGGGCTATTGTACATTTTTTTCTGATTGTTTCTACCTGTACGTCTTGTAAAGGTATGGATGGGCAAGTATGACATTGAATCCACTCAAGTCCAGAGTAGATGGATCACTCAGGCACCACTGAACACTGAGGAGCTGACCTTCCAGTCAATGAAAATGTCAATGTTTACTGTATCAAAAGAAGGAAACAAAATCCTTACATCAGTTTTAGTCCTTGTGGAAATCACCTTTGTTCCATCTTGATCTGGACCTTTCCACCTGTGAGAACATGTTTAGTACCATTCGCTTTGGGTACATAATGATACCAATTACCTTTGGCCTGGGTAACAAGTGACCTGTAGCTTTCACATCACAAATATGCCCCACTCCAATGTGAACGAGGACTGCCCTCCCCATCATGTTCATTGGCATTCCCTCTGATGGGCTCTCCACCGTCAATCACCTGTGCGGAGGGGCAGAGTAATTTGAAACTCTCCAGGGTTTGCCGTGTAACATCACATGCTCTTTGTAGTGCTGTCGTACATGACCAGAGCTTGAAATAATACAAATGTTTTCTCTAATTTATTTTTCTCACAACGTATGGACCGACCATTTGTCTGAAAGTTAAATGTTAACACAGCCTGAAAACAGCACGGCACAAACAAAATACCAGCTGTGCAGCAACAAAGGCTCTCTGTGTGGGAGCATTTCAGTTACTGCGCAGCTCAGAATAATATGGGACAGAGAATAATACTAATGGAAGGAATCAGACTGGGCCGAGTCACAGATTGAATGTCCCATTCTCACACAGAAAGGAAGACTGTTGGGGAATTAGATGGACAGACCAGTTGCCGGCACCATGAACAGAAAGGAGACTAAAATTATCTCATAATATATCGGCTGTGAAAATTGATCAGATACAGGAGCAGGATGAGGTCGTTTGGCCCATCGAGTCTGCTCCACCATTTCATTACAGCTGATCCATTTCCCTCTCAGCCCCACTCTCCTGCCTTCTCCCCATATCCCTTCATCCCTGACTAATCAAGAATCCATCACCCTCTTCCCTAAAATATACCCAATTACTTGGCCTCCAGAGCAACTCATAGCAACAAATCCCACAGATTCACCACACTCCAGTTAAAGAAATTCCTCCTCATCTCCATTCTGAAAGAACAAAGCTCGATTTTGAGGCTGTGTCCTCTGGTCTTAGACTCCCCCACTCTAGTAAACATACTCTCCACATCCACTCTATCGAGACTTTTCAATGTTCGATAGATTTCAATGAGGGCCCCTTCATTATTCTGAACTCCTGTGAGTAGAGGCCCCGAGCCATCAAATGTTCTTCATCTGGCAAACCTTATAATTACAGAAATATTTTTGTAAACTTCCTTTGAACGCTCTGCAATGTAAGCACATCTGTTCTACTTAAGGGGCCTGAATCTGCTCTCAACAGTCCAAGTGAGGCCACACTTTATAAATACTCAACAACACATCCTTGCTTTTATATTCTCGTATTCTTCAACAATATTTCCTCTCTATTGAAAAAACAGTCTGCACTCTCATTGCTTCTAACAAAGTGGATGACCATACACTTCTCTGAATGAAGACTTTCATTCATTGATGTCTTTTGTAAATCTTTTTTACAGGTTAGAAATGGCAAAAATTGTGTACGGGAATTTTATACGGAACAACATGTCAGTTTGCTGTTTCTGCCCAGATATTTAAGGAGTTACTAGATATTTAACAATCTATCACTGTTGATCCTTGGAGATGAAGAATTATGTCATCACAGCTGGAAAAGTGCTTTGTGTCTGAAATGAAGTTTTCTGTTGTAACTCACTGAAATCCACTGGAACCGGGGAGCTGAGAACACGCCAGCATTTATTCACTGGAGATCAGTTCTTCAACTACATTGATTGTGCATTGATTTACTACATCTGACATTTGACTTATGACTTGACAAAGAACTGTGGGAAGGGATTCACTCTTCACTCACTCATCTGACCTGCATGCTCCCCAGCGAGTTCACACTGATAAGATGTCATTCACCTGTGCTGATTGTGGGATGGGATTTACTCGGTCATTCAGCCTACTGACACACCAGCGAGTTCACACTGGTGAGAAGCCATTCACCTGCTCAGACTGTGGGAAGGGATTCACTCAGTCATCGCAACTGCAGAGACACCAGTCAGTTCACACTGGGGAGAAGCCATTCACCTGCTCAGACTGTGGGAAAGGGTTTATTCGGTCATCTCAACTGAAGGATCATCAGCGAATTCACACTGGTGAGAGGCCGTTCACCTGCTCAGTCTGGGACAGGATTCACTCATTCATCTGTACTGAAGGTACATCAGATAATTCACACTGGGGAGAGGCCGTTCACCTGCTCAGTCTGTGGGACAGGATTCACTCATTCATCTGTACTGAAGGTGCATCAGCGAGTTCACACTGGGGAGAGGCCGTTCACCTGCTAAGACTATGGGAAGAAATTCACTGACTCATCCAGGCTACAGGCCCACCGGCGAGTTCATACTGGGGAGAGGCCGTTCACCTGCTCAGACTGTGGGAAGAAATTCACTGACTCATCCAGGCTACAGGCCCACCGGCGAGTTCATACTGGGGAGAGGCCGTTCACCTGCTCAGACTGTGGGAAGAAATTCACTGACTCATCCAGGCTACAGGCCCACCGACGAGTTCATACTGGAGAGAGGCCGTTCACCTGTTCAGACTGTGGGAAGGCATTTACGCGGTCATCTCAAGTGATGGCACATCAGCGAATTCACACTGGGGAGAGGCCATTTTCCTGTTCTGAATGTGGGAAGAGATTCATTCATTTATCTGACCTACAGGTGCACCAGCGAGTCCACACTGGAGAGAGGCCGTTCACCTGCTCAGACTGTGGGAAGTCCTTTACTCGGTCAGTTGAACTGAAGACACATCAGCGAATTCACACTGGAGAGAGGCCGTTCACCTGCTCAGACTGTGGGAAAGGGTTTATTCGGTCATATCAACTGAGGTGCTTCAACGAGTTCACACTGGGGACAGACTGTTCGCCTGTTCTGAATGTGGAAAGAGATTCAGTCAGTCATCTGACTTACAGACACACCGACGAGTCCACACTGGGGAGAGGCCATTCTCCTGCTCCCAATGTGGGAAGAGATTCTCTCAGTCATCCCACCTTGTGACGCACTACCGAGTTCACTCTGGGGAAACTGTTTAAACAGGCGACAGTCTACAGGCTGGATATTTCACCATCACAGTTACTGAATCAAGTTCAAAAGTGACTGTTGGTGCCGAACTCGGCAATCATTGCTGCTGTTTATCAAACCCAGTTCTGCACTCTGGTCACTGGACATGGGAGGTATTCCTCAGCTAATGTTCACGTTTAATGGGACTGGAGTTTAACGGTTTGGATCTGTGACGCAGATGTCAGTTCTAATTTAAATCCTGTCCACATCAAATGAATCTCCTATCTCTCCCCTAACTATCATCTCCGATAACTGCCACAAGGCCTAAAGTAACACTTCACTGTTAAGTGTCAGAGTGGACAGTGTTGCCGGCCTTTCTGTTGCCTCCATGCTCCAATGGGTCAACTCCCCACCCACCCAGAACTATCCAACAAGGTGTTCTGCTGAGGAGAACGCCCACAGGACAGCCCTGCACTGTCTTCCTAATGACCCTTACCTCTGCTGGTGGTCACGCTTCTCCTATCCGAAGCTTGTACTCTGGGTGTGGCCATCTCTTCAGATGTTTCATTGATAGTATCTTTAGGCTCCTGAATGATCCTGAGTACATCCAACTCCCTGAACCAGTCAGTCAGGCGCTGTGATTGGGTGCACTCCCTGCAAATAGTCATTGGAAAACTGTCAGATTTCCAGAGTTCCCACATCTGACAGGAGGAGCATCCCATCCTGACTGCTCTGCACCAAAATACACCACTGTGGGACAGGAATTAATTAACGAATGCAAGAAAATATCGAACTTGAATGGGTCAATGAGAGTGGAAGTAGAGTGTTCAATTGTCTGTGTTTTTGCCATGAGGTCGAAGGAATAGAGGTTGCCATTTTGTGAAGCTGCTTTGTAACCCCAATTTTGTGAACTGATTGCTATGGGATATCCTAATCAGATCAACTGAACACAAGAAGTTACTGGGATTCCCATTGTAAGCCTGAAATCACTCTCACATAAACTGTGTATTATGTACACTGTCAGGTTTGCAAAAGGAATCTCGTTATCTCTGAACCTGAAGTCACTCTGAGATAAGGTGTGTATTATGTACACTGTCAGGTCTGCAGAAGTAATCTCGTTATCTCTGAACCTGAAGTCACTCTGACATAAGGTGTGTATTATGTACAGTGGCAGGTCTGCAGAAGGAATCTCGTTATCTCTGAACCTGAAGTCACTCTGACATAAGGTGTGTAGTATGTACAGTGGCAGGTCTGCAGAAGGAATCTCGATATTTCTGCTGAGAGTCTGAGCGACACAATTTGTCTGTTTGGAACCATTGTTGAGGAGAACAAAAGAAATTACCTTTTGCATGAAGTTGTGTAGCCCTTGGACTGCATCCAATGGAAATCTGTTAGTCATCAGCCTGATGGACTTCAGCCAACAAGAATGAGATGCGTCCTCTGAACTGATAAGAGTTGTTTCAAATGTTTCAAACAAGACTTGTTTCAAAACAAGTAAAGAGTTTCAAATGCAAAGGTGTGATAACTCCTGAGACTAACCCTCACAAGGAAGAACCCCCATGGAAGGGACTGAGAGAAGAAATGATCGATCATTTGGATACAGTGGGATCCCCTGTTTCAGTGTTGTGAATTTGAGAAGTGGTCAGGGTGTGTATTAGTACAGAGGGAGCAGTGGAATTCATGTTTTAAGTTGTTAGCCTGGGGCAACATAGTTACTTTGTTGTTTGTGCAGGAAAAATAAAGTGCGAGCTGTGATTAATTACGAGTTGCCTGGTGAGTTTCCAAACTGATCTCAGTTGATGAATGGTGAACATATTTTAGTGCCCTGCGGTGCACTCGAAAAGAAAGAAAAGTGGTCTGGGACCCTGGTGTCGAGTTGAACCACACAGTAGGTGTGAAAGGGAAAGGACAGGAAGAACCCAGGAAATCCGAGGATTTCAGAGATTACTTTCATGGTTAATTATTAAGGAAATGGTCAGATTATGATACGTGGTTAGGAAAGTTTGACAGCCAAGGGTCCGGGACTGTGGAGGAAGAATTGTGAAAAATAGTTAGTGAAAATAAATTAAAGAAATTATAAGGGATTAAAAATGTTGTAATGTGATGTTTGTTGGATGATCTAATTGAAGTGAAGAGAGAAAAAACTGAAACTGACAGGAATTCTGTAAGTGTAGGGAAGAGTTAGAAATTCTGAGGGAGCAGGTTCAGGTGAATTTGATCCACATGAGTCAGCTTCCGGCTCAGTGTGAAGCGTTAACAAGAGAAAATGAGAAAACTGAAGAGGAGTATAAACAGGCGAATGCAGAATTAGAGAAAGGAAAAGTCAGGGTCGGGATTTACGGCTGTTGTGAATGTCATGAAGAAACCGGCAGCTGAGAGGAAAGGCTGCGCTGATCGCAAGTGTTTAAAACAGATGGAAAATCTGCAAAGTGAACTCTCAGATCGGAGAGGAGTGATATGTGCGAGGACGGACGATGATGGTGATGCAGATTGGGGTGATTTAGCGTATGAAGAGACGCTTGTATCACACACCGGGTTGCTCTCTTCAGTCACCTGATGAGGTAATCGTAGCCTTTGGCCATGGGCAGATATGGTCAGGTAATGCCCAACCACAGAGTGTTTCAACCCTTAACCACTACACTGTCCAGCTGGTGGATCTGAAGTGAGGGCCAAGTCACTGCCCATCTGTTCGTGACCTCCAGCTCAACCCCTCTGTCCAGCTCAACCCCTCTCTCCAGCTCCATACCCAGTCAGGGGCTCTTTCTGCTTCCTCCCCCATCCTGCCAGCTGCTTGCTTCTTGCTCTTTTCATCAAGGCCCAGCACAGACAGCAACCTCCATGCTGGCCGTGCCGGGAACCCACTACAGTCGATCTCCATGAGGAACAGCCACGTCTGCCATCCTTTGTCCCTGCACTTCGGGACTAACAGTACAAATACCAGGATTATTGGGGAAGTGGCCCGCCTTCAACACTCAGTGCCCCAATGGCGCCTGTAGTAATGGAGGGACTGCAGGAGACACCAGAGCCGGGGGTGTGGGGCGTGTGTGACACGGTATTCTGTCCCTTTGACGTGGCCCAATTGAGTGCTGGAGTGGTGAATGAGAGATGATTCTCGGAAACTTTCCCGGTGCATTCAGCAGACAGGATTACTCACGGTTTATATGAAACGGAGGAAGGGAAGCTAACCCTTCTCTGTCTAACTTCAGTTTTCCCTTCAGCCCTGCCGGAGGAACAGGCACCCGCCCAGGGGACACGGGGTGATTTACAGAAGGCACCATTAGAAGCTGCTGGACTACTAGAGGTGACAGTGGAGGTTTTGCATGACTGCAGACAGTGGAAAGGAAGGAACCTTCTATATCTGTGACGAGGTTGTGGCCGGTTTTCTCGAGTGTTTTGGGTCCTACTTTGGATACGCAGAATTTGACTCCGTGACAGAGTAGGAACTGGCCGAGGAACTTGGTATCGCACAGTACCGAGGAGAGCAGAAGGGTGTGTGAAATGATTGATCCATTCAAATCCCACACATGCTGAAGCATGGGCTCTCAGAAGGATGATGCGAATGAGGGAGAAGGGATTGAGGGATAAAGGTACAGAGGGTAAGGGGAAACAGGGTTCTAAAACGACCCTATCACAGAACAAGGTTTGCAGTGGCAGAATGAAGGGAGACGGGGTGCTGATCAGGATGAGCTGCCACCGAGCTCAACAGCGCCGCCTAATGGCTGGGTTAGCAAACACGTGGTTGGAACACTTACGTTCCCACTGTTATGAGTACTGCATCCCCAAAGAAATGATGCAATTCTGGACACAAAGTTTATTTTGCCGTTGATCACCCACAGCCCAGGTGGATTGGGATTTGTCAGGATGTAACAGTGGCCCATTGCCCCTGGAAGGACAACTGTGTTATGTACAATGCATTGCCCATGATGCTGATGAAAAGCCACGACTTGTATCCAGAGTTACCTATGGGGAGTCCCAGTTGAATGTGTGTTCACCACGTGGTTGGATGGTGCAGCTGGACCGCTTGTAGAAACTAAAGTAGGAATCCGCCCCGTAAACTTTATTTGGAATGCCAGAGACTCTTGAACCACCCTAAACATGGCCACGTTCAATGCAACACTTTGGGAAAGAGAAGATACGGGACTGAACCGAGGGGATAAATTGAACTCGAGCTCTGTGGATACGTGTAGAGTCAGGCAGGGTCAGGCAGAGACAATGGGTCGATCCACACAGACACAGAAACACGCTACACACTTTCTTATCCGCCTCTCCAGCGCTCCGCCGTGTTCTTTAACACATACGTGGTGATATGATTGAAACATACTCAACCCCCTACTAGACTTTATGGCCATGTATTAGGGTTAAGGGTGGGTCCCGGACGAGCACCGAAATGTTCTGAATGTGACTAAGTCAGTGAAGATGTTGGCGGGTTTTCTGGATATGGAAGTGTTTATTCACCATCACAAGCAGATCTTTTCTTGGTGTCCCCCTCGTTAGTGTCCCCCAAACACAAACTAATCCAAGTGTTTATTCTTCCGAGGAGAATGGTAACAGTAGGTGATTCAATACAATTTTACTAGCTACAATGACATAATTTACTTCAATATTCTGTGTTTCTCAGTTGGCTCCATTGAAGTACATATTTACAGTGGGAGAACATTGAATTGATAAGAAACCAATAAAGGTTCAGTCACCTTTGTTCGGACAAACTAATTCACACAAACAGTCCAAACATTGCACTAGTTAATTATTTAATCGCAATCTGTCACCACGGGGATTACATCTGCCTGACACAATTGTTTTGTAAATAATTTTAAAACAGTTATTTTTAAATCTGTTGAAATGTGACCCTGTGGAGTCGCTAAATGGTATTTAAAACCCCAGACATGTGCTGCCTTAACATTTCATTCCGAGATATCGCCTGTTGCACAGTAGGGACAGGTCACTGGACAGAGAAAATGCCTGCAATGTTGGATAGGTACGAGAGTGTAGGGAAAATATTGTACGTGTTCATCTCCGTCATTGGAGTTCCTGGTGAGTGAGCAGAGCAATTCATATTTGGTATTTCTGTGTGTTAACCATGTACATCTGTTTATGATCATTTGACAGGCTTCTAACTTGATGATCATTGTACAAATATCGGTCAGAGATATCGATCCTGTCAGTTCAACACTCTGATTTATCATATTTAATGACAAGCGGAACTAAACTCCTGTCTCTCATCAAACTCACGGGATCGACCCGAACGTTGTTCTTGCCTTCAATGACACCTTGTTCGGAGTTGTCCCAGTGTGGGGACAGGCAGCTCTCCCGCAAGCTGGGACTGGGATCGGTTTACGTTGTAAAGTTCACTGTTTCTGAGTTATTGACCAGAGAGGAACCCTGGTCCTGTGTTTCATGCCTCCCTGTGGAGTTTGTCACAGTCGGATCTCACTGCCTGTCGGTCAATAACTGGGTCTGTAAACACAAAGTACACAGCTGGGGTCAAAGCAACACTTACAGCAAGCTGGATGAACTCAGCAGGTCGGACAGCATCCGTGGAAACGAGCAGTCAACGTTTCGGGCCGAGACGCGTTTCCACGGATGCTGTCCGACCTGCTGAGCTCCTCCAGCTTGTTGTACGCGTTAATAATTGGGTCTGATCATCTGAACCAGTGTCCGCGGATCTGCTGACGAGAGTTATCGAATTGAGCTGCGCTGTAGGATTAATCCATTAACGGAGCCGCTCAGCCTCAGGTTACTGAGTTGTTCCTGTTTTCGCTCTGAGACCCGTCGTAAACTGGGGCACCGCTTCGTCCTGTAGAAAAGACTCGGCCCAAAACCGAAGTTTGTTCAATTCCATGGATGCTGCCTGAGCTGCTGAGTCCCTCCAGTACTTTTTGTGTGTTGCTTCCCTCCGTATCATTTCTCGGCCCCATTAGACGCTGAGTTTCCAGGGGCCTGGTCAGTCACGGTTAAATCAGTGAAACCGGCCACGTTAGTGATTGGAATCGGGATCAGCACCGATCTTTGTTGTTCATGCAGATCGCTTTTATCGCCGACGATTGTCCACACATTGTCTGATCCCCACACTGAAGAAGGCAGGTTAGAGACAGTGACCCATTAAATTAGCAGCCGTTCATAGACTGTAGAGCTGCAGACCTTTAGCTGAAACCCGATCCCTTGAGGAATTGTTTCAGTAATGCCCTCTGTCTGTTATCTCTCACTCTCTCCCTCACTCTCTCTACCCCGTCCCCCTCCCCCACCCCATCGCCCTCTCCCTCCCCTCCCCTCTCCCCGTCTCCCGCCCCCTCTCCCTCCTCTTCCCCCCCCCCCCTCACCCAACGCACAGTGAATTTAGTGGCGATTGTGATCCTGTCCCGGGGAAAGTGCGGCCTCTCTACCTGCACCACTCGCTACCTGGTGGCCATGGCAGCGGCCGATCTACTGACCATTGTCACCAGCGTCATTTTGATTCGAATTGGAACGTATTACTTCCCGTGGAGTTTTCTGGGCATCACCCCTGTGTGCATTGTTACCGATGTACTGAGCTTCACAGCCACACACTGTTCTGTCTGGTTCACCGTCACTTTCACCTTTGACCGGTTTGTCGCCATTTGCTGCCAGAAGCTGAAAACAAAATATTGCACCGGGAAAACTGCGACTGTGGTTCTGACATCAACCGGCATACTGACCTGTCTGAGAAACGTTCCCCGATACTTCATATGGGAACCCCGGATGATAATCGACAATGTACCGTGGTTCTGTAAACTGATGGACAGTTACTTCACTGACCCCTGGTGGGTAGGATACGACTGGCTC
Source organism: Hemitrygon akajei (assembly GCF_048418815.1). NCBI lineage: Eukaryota > Metazoa > Chordata > Chondrichthyes > Myliobatiformes > Dasyatidae > Hemitrygon > Hemitrygon akajei. Next base: position 326,568 of record NW_027332011.1, read on the forward strand.
GATACGGTTTTAACCCCGTTCCTCCCTTTCGCTGGGATCATGCTGCTCAACGCTCTGACAGTCAGACACATTTTAGTGGCCAGTCGGGTCCGTAAGGGGCTGAAGGATCAGAGCAAAGGGGAGAACCGCAGTGACCCGGAGATGGAGAGCAGGAGGAGGTCTGTGGTTTTACTCTTCACCCTCTCCGGCAGCTTCATCCTCCTGTGGATGACACTGGTTGTAAACTTCATATATTATCAGGTCTCAGGAAAAGGATATGATTTCAATGATTCTGAATGGATCTTTATGTACCTCGGGGTTTTGCTGAGAGATTTCAGCTGCTGCACAAACACATTTATTTACGCGGTGACTCAGTCAAAATTCAGGGGACAGATAATTAGGGCAGTGAAATATTCTGTCTCCTCGGTGCTTCATTTTATTAATAAAGCTGCGTCCTGATCACAAGCCGGAGGCGGTCGCAGTGTTTCCAATCCAGTAGCAGCTCCTCACGTTCACCGCCTGATCTCCCAGTTGTTATTCCGGGGCCAACTGTCCCATCGACCGGCAGGTCTGGGACATTAGGATAGTGTGTTTCTGGGGAAGGACAAACCACTGTCCTGGACTCGCCAGCTGTCAGTCAACGAACGACTCTGGAATTCCAGCCATCCATTAGTCTGTGAATATGTCCATCTATCCCTATTCCCGCCCACCAACCGCACAGACCGACTTTCCCACAAGACAGCGGGAATTCTAATCTGATGCTGGTTGGATAATCCAATGTCAAACGCACCAGTTTCCGCTTTCTCCTTGAATGATTGGCTAACGTGAATATAAATAAGGCAGGCTTTGGATACATGGTGGTTGACACTTTAACTTAATGCGCGTTCCCGCCACTAATTGAACTGTAATTTTGTGTAAGGACTTGGGAAATAAAACTCTCGCTGCTTCTTTGTTCTAATGAAAACTAAATTACCCCCCAAAATACTACAGATTGTACCAAGTGAAACCCAATACGGAGAATCAAATTAAACTCATTCCCACAACTGAAATTAAAGATATCCGTTCGCAACGATTGTAATGAAATCTGCATTTGATTTCTATCCACCTGATCACCTTCACCCTGAAATATTCTGTAAAGTTGTCTCCCCTTGTGCCCAGTGTCCCACTAGATTTACCATAAGCCCCTAATTCTTAACCCTGCAAACCCTGAAGCAGGTTCTGATTTACAAAGTGGAAGGTCTTTATCTGGAGTTGAATCTTTAACAGCTTTTGTAACTAAACAGTCAACCCGCTCATTCACACCCAATTCGGAATGCACGCCCAATCCAAGTGAACCACAATATTTGACAACACAACCCGATCTGCGCACTTCTGCAAATCGGTGTGTGCCCCGTATGTGGCCTACGTACCACTAAATCTGTGTCCATCTGCAAATTACTGTGCATCCCATGTTGGCCGACGCATTCTCAAAAGCACGTACACCCCAAATCCATGTTCACCCCCAAATCTGTGCACCCCTCCAAATCCGCAAGCAACCCGCAAATCAGTGTGTCCACCCAAATCCACAGACATCCCCACCCCTCGTGCTCCCCCAAATTCTCATGCTACTTCAAATCCGTCCGCCCCAAACACCTCGACGTGAACATTAGATTATTCCTGAGCAAGAATCTTTTCAGTGCATTGATAAGGAAAGTATCTATAAATCAAACGACCTTGGGATCCGTCACAACTCCAAACCCGCAGACACCACAACTCTGAGAGACCCCGAAATCCGAAAAAAATCCCTATGTTGACCTATCACTCCTAATTCAACGGGCACCCTCAAATCAGTGGGCATCCCCCTATTTGCCAAGGCTTCCCTAAATCTACACAATCAATGAATCAGTGCGCATTCCCGCATGCATAATGGGTTACCGAACAGTTGAAATCCGTTCAAATAGTTCAGAAAATGGCTGTCTTTACGCAACCGAAACCTAATTTGCAACTCCACACCGGCTGACGTACCCGAATCAGGCTGTAACACTAAATCCGTGAGCACCCCCATATCTGCGCGCATCCCTAAACAGGAGCGCACTCCATAATCATTTTACAGACCAACCCGCTGAAAACTCCACATGCACATTAGCTAATCCGAAAGAGTCATTTTCAAACAGTGCACAAAACGGCTGACTCGATATTAAACACTCGCACGCAACCCGGAATTCTTGTGTAAATCTAAACCGGCTGGCATACGCTGATTCGAGTGCAATCCCATATTCGACAACACACATCCCCGAATAAGAGCGCACCACAAAATCTATGTCCACCCGTTGAAAGGGCAAAGTACAGAGGTTATAAACCTATTGGAAATTAAAACACGTCACAACTCCAAATCCACAGTCTCCAAAAAAATCTGTGATTTCAGCTGCTGCACAAACACATTTTTTTTACGCGGTGACTCAGTCAAAATTCAGGGGACAGATAATTAGGGCGGTGAAATATTCTGTCCCCTCGGTGCCTCATTTTATTGATAAAGCTGCGTCCTGAGCACAAGCCGGACGCGGCCACAGTTTCTCCAGTCCGGAGGCCAACTCCTCACGTTCACCGCCTGATCTCTCAGTTTTTATTCCGGGGCCGATTGACCAGCAGGTCTGGGACATTAGGATAGTGTGCTTCTGGGGAGGGGCAAACCACTGTCCTTGACTCGCCAGGTGTCAGTCAACGAACTAGTCTGAAATGCCGGTCATCCATTGGTCTGTGAATATGTCCATCTATCCATATTCCTGCCCACCAACCTCACAGACCGACTTTCCCACAAGACAGCGGGAGTTCTAGTCTGGTGCTGGTTGGATAATCCACTGTCAAACATACCAGTTTCCGCCTTCCCCTTGATTGGCTAACGTGAATATAAATAGGGTGGGCATTGAATACATGGTGGTTAACACTCCAAATTAATGGACGTTCCTGCCACTAACTGTTCTGGTATTTGGTGTAGAGAATTGAGATCTAAATCCCTCGCTGCTTCTTTGTTTTAATGAAAACTAAATCACCCCCAAAACCCTACAGATTGTACCAAGTGGAGATGGCGGAGCGACGGCAGCGCGCGCGGCCACTCCAGAATAAATATCTGTTATCTGTTAAGTAGGAGGCAGTGAACAATCCTGATTTGATGGGGACGGACGTGAGAAACACCGAGGAACATCCGGTGAAATTTCTGACATGCCTGTTTCGCTGCCGCCTGCTACTGTGCGATCGAAAAATCTCCGGAGGGAAAGGCCCCGAATCCTCGGCTTTGCCAGTTGCTTGGCGGCCGGGGCCGGGGTCGAAGCGCTCGTCAGAGACGGTGCTCGGTGTCGGAGGCTCGAAGTTTTCGGACGGACTCAGAGGTGGCTGTGGTCGGATGCTTCCAGAGGCTGCATCCGGACATTTTGCAGCGCTGGAGGTTCATGGCAGGAAGAGTTTTTCTTCCTTCTACCGTCTACGTGAGATGATGGGCTATCGAGGAGTTTGAGACTTTTATTTTTACCGTATCCATGATCTGCTCTTATCAAATTACGGTATTGCTTTGCACTGTTGTAACTATTGTTATAATTATGTGTTTTTTGTCAGTTAGTTTTGGTCTGTCTTGTGTTTCTGTGATATCATACTGGAGGAACATTGTATCATTGTAGTAATGCATGCATTACTAAATGACAATAAACGAGGACTAAGTGTCCTCATAATCTAAAGTGAAACCCAATAGAGAGAATAACACATATCAAGGATGTTTCTTTTATACAAACTGTAATAATAATTTCACTTTGAACGGTGAAAATTGTTTTTTTTTTCCATTATTTAAATGTTAGGCAGTCATTTGAGGAAATTCTGAAAATGATATTTGCTCCAGGATAATCCAGGTGCACGTGGGAGAGTCAGTGCGTCAGAGGAACAGAGAGGGTGGACAGCCTGAGGTTGAAATGTCCAATACCAGAGGACACGTGCTCCAGGTGTAAGGGAGAACAGGGTCTCATTAGTCCTTTCTTGCACTGTTAGTTTATTTTGTAATTTAGTGTAATCTTTATATTTTCCTGACTGCTGCTGTAAAAAGCAAATGTTATTAGACGTTAATGTTAAACATGACTCAGAAAGTTTAAAGGAGTTATGTGCTGCAGGTTTATTGGACAGCCGGTGTTTATCCCTTGGGTGAAAAGTCTAAAAGCAGAGGGCATGTATTCATGGTGAAAGGGGGAACACTACCTCGTTAGTCCTTGTTTCAACAATTTATTCTGTAATTTAGTGTAATTTTGTACATCTTTCCTGACAGCTGCTGTAAAAAGAACAACTTGCATATGAGAGTGATGTTAAAGCTGACTCAGAATGTTTAAAGGATTTTTACGTTGCAAGTTATTTTCTCATACTCATAGTGGTGATTGACTGGATTGAATACCAGGGGTAGAGGTGGAGGCAGATGGAATGGGGGCTATCGGATGCCATGTCAATGTGCGGAGAATGGAGGGATGTGGACCTTGCATAGACTGAAGGGATTGGTTTAGTAAGGCAGGAAATGACCGGTTCTACTGGTTCAGAAGAACACAATGAGCAGAAGGGACTGTTCCCTGCTGCATTGTTCTATGTTTTGGAGATCACATTTGGAGTACTGTGCGCATCTATGGACAGCCGCCATAGAAAGGACGTGATTAATCGAGAAAGGCAGGACTAGCCGGGACTCACGGAATAGAGTCAGAAAGAAATTGGATAGTGACTGTGTACTGATCCCAGAACTGAAGGTGACAGATTCCCCCCTCCGCCACCACAAGCCCCATTGTTATGATGCCATTGTAGGGTAATGTAAAGGGTGATAAATGACATAAATTGTTCTTAATAGAAACTGCTACACATAAAACACAAAAGAAAGACACGCTTTACTGGAACTAGAACTCCCGTCGGGCGCCGCGCTCAATCGGCGGCGACTGCCGAAGAGGATGGATAATAAGCAGACATGGAAGCGCCATATCAATAAAATAAGTGATAAATGCCATAAAAGGAGCATTAAATATCTCCAGATATTTATATGGGTATTCTTCGGGTGCAACACGGAAATATTTGTTGACCGTTTATATTTGTTTAGTTCGATCTGTACTTGATTATGACTGAATCAGCTTCATCTTCAAATTTAACATCTCTTGGTGTGCTACAAGCACAGGCTTTCAGATTATGCTGTGGTGCAGTTAGGTCGCCCCCTACTTCGGCTTTACTGGTTGAAATGGGACAATTGTTCTTACAATTACAGAGGTCGAAGTTGATGCTAACATTCCTTTATTAATTGGAGGAGACAAAGAAATGTTAAAGGTGTGTTGGAGGTCTGTTGTAAACATCGCTCAAAGAGTGTTTTAAATTTTAGGTGCCTGGGTTCTTATCATGCTGGGAATATGGGTGCATTGAATTATGCAATATAGATTATGAAATACGCAAGATATTTCCCGCTAGCACCACTTTTTTTTCAATTGTCTTTAGGATACACGATTTAATAAATTCCAAGGATTCTGTGCTGCCAGAGAGTCTGTTTGTTCAGCAGTATATTAATGGAAATTATTATCATATGTTAACCATTTTTACACATGGATCAAAAAGTAACTTAATAGGAAATGCTGTTGTGGCTCATTTTTCTGCCTCAGTTGCAGGTAACAGCAAAGAAATAACTTACCAGTCAGTATTCGGTATCTGAAGCAGAATTGTTTGCCATCATTTTAGGTTTACAGTGGGTGGAGAAAATTTGTCCTTACAAACTTGTAATTGGCTCAGATTCCTTTACGGTTTTTATGAGCCTTAAAACAGGTCATTCTGGCAGTAGGTCAGATTGACTGTTGAAACACATCAAGCATTATTACATATACAAAGTTCGGTTCATATGTCTGCACCTTAGGGGCCCTGCACATCGGGCTGTTGAGGGAAATGATGGGGTTGTCTGTTTAGCAACAAAAGCTGTTAAAAATCAGCTGTGGGTATAAACATTCCACTTAACAAATCAGTAAGATTTTGTAACTTGTAAGATAATGGACTTAATGGCAGAGACCTTTGCAGAATACATAACCCTATTGGGACAATAGAAGAAGGGGTTAAAACAAGTAACGGACACGGAATTGCCTATCCTCTGCATAATTATGCTTTATGTCTTGTTGGAAAACATCATTCTGCGACGTGTATGTTTTGTAATTATGAAACGGTTACACACATACTATTTCAGTGTGTAGCAAATAAGGTCGAAATAAATCAAATGCAGACTTCTTTACAAACTTCGGGTGTTGATAGTTTTAACGTAAACACTTTATTAAGTTATGGGAGTGACTTTAAGTTAACTCACATAATTGAGCTGGAAAAGCCATGTATTAGGGGTAATGTCACAATTGTATCGTGGGACATCAATATGCAGGGGGATTGGGAAAATCAGGTTGGTTAGGACAGCTTGTATTTGGGCCTACTCAGAGAAGAGCTATCTTCGATTGGGTGTTGTGTAATAACCCTGTTCTTATTCGGGAGTTTAATCTAAAGGAAGACTTAGGAGGTAATAATCGTAATATAATTCAATTCATACTGCAGTTTGAGAGGGCGAAGCCTCAGTCACATTTACCTGTCTCTCAATGAAATAAAGGGAATTACAGGGGCATGAGAGAGAAACTTGCCTCAGGTGAATTAGAGGAGGATACTGGAGGGGATGACGGTGGAGCAGAGGTGTCTGAAGTATCTGGTAATATTGTACAACGCATAGGATAGACATGTCCCACAGAAAAAGTACTCAAATGCTAGGGGTAGGCATCCGTGGCTGACAATGGAAGTTAAAGACAATGTGAAACCTAAGGAAATGACAAATAAAGTAGCAAAACTGAGTGGGGTGTTCGATTATTGGCATGCTTTTAAAATCCAACAAAAGGCAACTAAAAGAGCGATAAGAATGGTAAAGATGAAATATGAGGGCAAACCAGCCAATAATATAAAACAGCATACGATTTTTTTTCAATTACATAAAGAATGAAAGGGATTTGAGAGTTGATATTGGACCACTGGAAAATGATGCTTGTGAGGTAGTAATGCGGGCAAAAAAAAAAAGGCAGATGAACTTAAAGAATACGTTGCATTAGTCACTGTGGAAATAACAGCAGGAGTGATTGACTTTGCTATTACAAATGAAAAAGTGGTAGACAACCTCAAAGGTCTTAAAGTGGACAAGTCACCTGGACCAGATGGACTAGATCGCAGAGTCCCGAGAGAGGTTGCTGAAGAGATAATGGATGCATTGGTAATCACTTGGTTCTGGAATGGTCCTGGAGACTGGAAAATGGAAAATTGCACTCTTTAAGACGGGAGGAAAGCAAAAGAAAGGGATTCTAGGCCAGTTAGCCTGACTTCAGTGGTTGGGAAAGTATTGTAGTCTTTGAGTTTTCAAGGTATTTGGAGACTAATGTTGAACTAATTCAATGTCAGCTTTGTTTCTGCAAAAGGAAATCGTGCCTGACAAATCCTTTAGAGGGCTTTGAGGAAGTGAAAAGGAGCGGTGGATATCATTTACAGAGGGCCTTTGATAAGGCACCGCACATGAGGCTACTTTTCACAGAGTTTGTCAACAATTTAGATACTGGAATTGATGGCTTTCTGGCAAAGTTTGCAGATGGTATGAAGATAGGTGGAGTAGTAGGTGGTGCTGAGGAAGCAATGCGATTGCAGCAGAACTTAGACGAATTGGAAGATTGGTTAAAAAGTGGCAGAATGGATACAGTGCTGGGAAATGTATGATAATGCATTTTGGTCATAATGAGGGTTATTATGTAAATGGAGAGAAAATTCAAACATCAGAGGTGCAGGGGGACTCATTAATCTTCCTGCAAGAGTCCCAGCAGGTTATTTTGCAGATTGAGTCTACGGTAAAGAAAGGAAATGCAATGTTGGCATTTCTTTGAAGGGGAATAGAATATTTAAGAAAGGAGATAATGCATGTGCCTCTGTAAGACACAAGTAAGACCGTACTTGGAGTTTTGTCAACATTTTGAATCGCAAATCTCAGAAGGCGGGGGGGGGGGGGGGTGGCAGTGGTGTTACACTTTGAAACCTATCCAGTGTTGAAAAGACTAGATAGGGTGGATATGTAGAGATTGTTTCGTGTGGTGGGGTATCCAGACTAGAGGGCACAACCGCAAAATTGTAGGGATATATTTTTGAACGGAGACAAGGAGCAATATTTGCAGCCAGAGAATAGTGACCCTGTGAAATGCTCTGTCGCAGACTGTTGGTATATTTAAGGCGGAAGTTTATCATTTCCTGATCGATCCGGGCATCACTCCACAAAGGATATGGCGAGAAGGCAGGTGTATGGGGTTGAGTTGGATCCGGGATCAGCCATGATGGAATGGCGAAGCGGAGTCGATGGGCTGAATGGCCTAATTCTGCTCCTATGTCTTACGGTCTTTCCAAGATGCACCTGACTCCCCTTTTCTAGTCAGCACCAACCCCAATTATCCCATTTAACCATGAAAGAATTTTAGGGTGGACTTTAGGACCCGGGGGGGGGGGGCGCTCAGGACAACCGCCCGCGGCTGCTGCTGAATCTGCAGTGTTTCTGTTCCGTTGACGGATGCAGTAAACGAGTTAAAATTAACGGATCGATAATTCTCATCTCGTGTTTATTTCACACTCCGCAGATCACAATCACTGGGTTTCATCTTCATTCACGAAGAGAGGATAAATTTTCCCCGTGAAATTATTCCCAGTGAAGGTGTGGAGATGGGCCTTCGTCTTCGCGTTGTAAAATGAAACAGTCCCGGACTCGTAACTGAGATAAACTCCCACCCTCCCGGGGATGGGACCGGCAGAGAGACGGGATTCAGGGGTGGTGTCAACATTGATCACGTCATAACCCCGTTGGAACACGTCACAATAACGTCTGATGGCCCAGAATCGGGTCTCCAGTCTCCGTCCGACCCCTCTCTTCGTTTCCACAGACTATGCGGCGATTCCAAGCCACCAGACCCGAATCCCAGCCACATCCACCTCACAGTAATGTCTCCCTGATGTAAATCCCTCTGATCCCAGCACATAAGCTCAGTCTGTGAATCTCTACCCGGTGTCAGGGAGATCCCTTCGGGTCCGGGTCAGTCTCACACTCTTCCGATCCTCAGACACCTCGAGCCACGGACTCGCCATTTCCACATCCAGGGTGACAGAGGCTGGAGTGGTGGGGAAGAAAGCAGAGAATTAGAGAATATCCGGGACTGTGGGAACACTCGGACAGCGCGGTCCCAGGAAGTGAGGGGAGTCTCGGGCAGCTCTTGTCAACCAACTTGAGCTAGTCTCATTTACCAGTTATTCCTTTCCACCTTTCTTATCCACGTACCTGCCAAGAGCTATTTTTCAACATGTCACTCCACCCAACTCTAGAGTTGATCAAGTTGATCTCTAAACATAGAGATCCCTCTTCGTTGTTCACTGTACCGTGAATGTTAGTGTCATCCACAAACCTACTATCTTTGTCACCTACATCCTCACCCAAATCATTAATATGAATGTCAAACAACAGCGACACCAGCACCGACTCCCGCAGGTCACAGGCCTTCAGTCCTCTGTTTAAAATACACTTGGTCTGACACTGTAACAGGCAAGACACAGAAGGAGACTGACCTAATGTCGACCATTCGGATGAGTATAGGTGGGTAAGTAGGTCAGCACAGAGATGATGGGCTAAAGTGCAAAAATTCTATACTCTACAACGAATGGCTGTGTGACTTTAAATTAACTGTATGACGAGACTCCACAGACTCCCACCACCAGCCATCCCCCACTACCCAGTTCTTCACTCCTCAGACAGGGGAAACATCCTCATTCAATCCTGCCTGTTGAGCCCTGAAAGAATTTTGTGTTTCCCTGAGATCTCCTCTCGTTCTTCTGAACAGGGAACAGAGAACATGGAACAGTACAGCACAGAAACAGGCCCATCATTCAACGTTAACATTCATTTGTGAGTGTGAAGTCTGAAATGGGGGAATCAGAATCTGAAACAGGTTTATTATCACCGGCATGTGTCGTGAAGTTTGTTACGTTAGCAGCAGCAATTCATAATATCGAAGAAAAAAACAAACAAAAAATAAATAATAATAATAATAATAATAACAACAACAACAATAACAATAATAAGTAATTTTATAGTATAGGTACTATATATTGAATAGATTAAATATATAAATATTTTTTAAAAGTGAAGTAGTGTCCAAGGGTTCAATGTCCATTTAGGAAGAGGAGAAGAAGCTGTTCCTGAATCGCTGAGTCTGTGCCTTCGGTCTTTTGTACTTTCTACCTGATGGTAACAGTGAGACCAGGCCATGTCCTGGGTGATGGAGGTTAATAATGGACGCTGCCTTTCTGAGACACCACTCCTTGAAGATGTCCTGGGTACTTTGTCGGCTCGTACCGAAGTGCAGCTTTCTGCAGCTTCTTCGGTCCTGTGCACCACCCCCCACCCCCACCCCGATACCAGACAATGATGCAGCCTCACAGAACGGTCTCCGTGGTACATCTATAGAAGTTTTATTTTGAGAGTATTTGTTGACATCCCATATCTCTTCAAACTCCTAATGAAGTGTAGCCGATGGCTTGCCTTCGTTATGACTGCATCAGTATGTTGGGAGCAGTCTAGATCCTTAGAGATTTTGGAACTGTTCACTCTCTCCTCTTCTGATCCCTCTACAAGGATTGGTATGTGATCGGTCGTCTTACCCTTTCTGAACTCCACAATCATCTCTTTCATCTTACTGATGTTGTGTGGCAGGTTGTTGTTGCGACACCTCTCCACTAGTTGGCGCAACTCACTCCTGTACGCCCTCTCATCATCATCTGAGAATGAGATTAGGATCCATTTGTCCTATTTTCCACAACCCCATCGCCGGCAGCCCCTAATTAGAACAGTGAAGCATTTGTGGGGAGCCTTGAGCAACAGAGGTCCTGATGAAGGATTTCAGCCTGAAGCGTCGACTGTTTACTCTTTTCCATAGATGCTTCGTGACCTGCTGAGTTCCTCCAGCAATATGTGTTTGTTGCTCCGCTTGAAATATTCTCAATTTGTTGCCCTCCACAGCTGCCTGTGGCAGACTCACTATCCTGTGGCTAAAAGAATTCCTCCTCATCTCTATTCACAATGGACAGCCCTCCAGTCATCCATGATAGGAAACATCCTCCTGACATCAACTCGATCCTGATAGGTTTTAGGGAGATCAGACCGAGACCCTTCATCAGGACCGGTGTTGCTTGGATTCCAGCATCTTCAGATTTTCTTGTGTTCTTATAAAGCGGAAGTTCGCAGGTTCTTGATAGTCAGGGCGTCAAATGTACGGGGAGGGGGCATGAGAATGGCACTGAGAGGGATAACTGATCAGCCATCCTTCTAAACTCCAGCGAGTACAGGTCCAGAACCATCAAACGTTTCTCATATGTTCACCTTTTCATTCCCGGAATCATTCTCCTTACCTCTTCTGGACCTTCCCCAATGCCAGTCCATCTTTTCCAATATGAAGGACCCAAAGCTGCTCAGAATACTGCAAGTGTGGTCTGACTAATCCCTTATAAAACCTCTCCATTACATCTCCATTCATGTCCTCTAATCCTCTCGAAATGATTGCTGACATTGAGTTTGCCGATCTTACCTCTGACTTAAAACTGCAAGTTAACCTTTAGGGAATCCTCCACAAGGACACCCAAGCCTCTTTGCCATTCTGATTTTTTTGAAATTTCTCCCTCTATACAAAATCGTTTGTGCCTTCATTCTCCACCATGGACAATTTCCCTCCTCGTGAAAAGTAATCCATCCATTACTTATTTGCCCATTTCCTGATCTGTCTCTGTCCTTCCCCAGACTCCGAGCTTCTGCAGCACTACTTGCCCCTTCACCTTTCTTCATATCATCTGAAAACCCGATCACAAAGGCATAAATTCTATCATACAAATCATTCTTTGTCTATCTTGGCTTTCTGTACCTCGAAAAATTCCAACAGATTTTTCAGCCTTGATTTCCCCTTAAAACTTTCCATCGAACTCAATATATAAGTTTGCTGATGACACCACAATTGTAGGCCGTGTCTTGGGTAACGATGAGTCTGAGTACATGAGGAAATTAAGAACCCGGTGGCATGGTGCGAAGACAATAACCTATCCCTCAAAGTCAGCAAGACGAAGGAATTGGTTGTTGACTTTCTGAAGGAGTAACGGACCGCACAACCCCATCTACATCGGTGGTGCGCAGGTGGGACAGGTCAAAAGCTTTAAGTCTCTTAGGGTGAATATCACAAATGACCTGACTTGGTCTAACCAAGCAGAGTCCACTGCGAAGAAGGCCCACCAGCACCTTTACTTCCTGAGAAAGCTGAAGAAATTTGGCCTGTCCCCTAAAACCCTCACTAATTTTTATAGGTGCACCGTAGAAAGCATTCTTCTAGGGTGCATCACAACCTGGAATGGAAGTTGTCCTGTCCAAGACCGGATGAACATAGCCCAGCACATCACACAAACCAATCTTCCATCCTTGTACTCACTTTACACATCACGCTGTCGGAGCAGTGCTGCCAGGATAATCAAGGACACGGCCCACACAGCCGACACACGTTTTGTCCCTCTTCCCTCTGGGAGAAGGTTCAGGAGCATAAAGATTCGCACGGCCAGATTTGGGAGCAGCTTCTTTCCAACTGTGAGAAGACTGCTGAACAAATCCTGACCCGGATCTGGGCCGTACCTTCCAAATATCCGGACTTGACTTGCACTACCTCACTTTCCCTTTTCTATTTTCTAATCATGATTTACAATTAAAATTTTTACTATATTTGCTTCGGTTTGTGCTTCAGCGAGCGCGAAGCGCAGCATCAAATATCACTGTGATGATTGTACGCTTTAGTATCAATTGTTTGGTGACAAGTAATTGTAATTACAATTAATTTACAAAGTAATTAATTTACAATTAATTTACAAGTAATTTACAAAGTAAAGTAAAGTGAAAGGGCCCTGATCGTGAGGATAGAGAGATGATCTTTCCTAGGGCTGAAATGGCTCACACGAGGGGCCAAAGCTTTCAGGTTCTTGGAAATATGTACCGAGTGGAAGTCAGACGAAAGGTTTTTTTTCACATAGAGAGTGGTAGGTGCGTGGAATGCACTGCCGGCGGCGGCGGTGGAAACGGATACAATGGGGTATTTTATGAGTCTCTCAGATAGGTGCCTGAAGCTTAGGAAAAATAGAGGGCTATGCGCCAGGGAAAGGCGAGGCAGTTTCTAGAGTAGTTTACATGGTCGGCATAACATTATGGGCCAAAGGGCCTGTAATGTGTTGCAGATTTCTATGTTCTTTGTTAAATGAATCCGTGCGGTCGCTGTCATATTTTTATCATCTGCCTCGATGTACCCAAATGCTTATACTTAACAATGGACTCCATATCCTTCCCAAGAACACCACATTCATGCCAACTGATCAGATAAACTCACCTGTCATTTTCTTTACTCGGCTGATGGGAGATTGATAGATGGTTATAAGATTATGAGAGGTTTAGATAGAATGGATAGAGGGTATCTGTTTTCCAAGTTGACATGTAGAATACCAGGGGGCAGGCATTGAAGATGAGAGCGGGTAGGCTCAAGGGACATTTGAGGGGTAGGTTATTTTACTCAGTGAGTCATATAAACCTAAACTGATTCACTTTTATTATTATTATTATTATTATTATTATTATTATTATTATTATTATTAGAGGATGTTATTTGTGGACTGCAGTTCAGCGTTTAACACAGTCATCCCCCATAAACTGGTCAGCAAACTGAACACTCTTGGCCTTGGTTCCTCCCTGTGCTCGTGGGTCATGGACTTTCTCACAGACCGACCACAGCAGAGTTGGTAAGCACACCTCCACCACCCTCATCTTAAAAACAGGCCCTGCTCAGGGCTGTGTGCTGAGCCCTATGCTCTACACACTCTTCACACATGGCTGCACCCCCATCTACACCTCCAACTCCATAATTAAATTTTGCGGGCGATACCACAGTGGTTGGCCTGATCTCGGAGAAGGATAAAACAGCCTACAGACTCGAGGTGGATCATTTGTCAGTGGTGTAAGGACAACACTTGGCCCTAAGCACTTCTAAAACTAAAGAGATGATCATTGACTTCAGGAGATTAAAGGACAGAGTAAACACCCCCCGGCATATACATGGAGAGGTAGTGGAAAGTGTGGAAAACCTGAAGTTCCTTGGAGTTATGTTGTCAAAACAGCAGACGTGGACCATCAACACCTCGCTGCTTGTAAAATAGGCACAACAAAGACTCTTCTTCCTCAGAAAGCTGAAACAGGCCAAACTCCCACAAAGCTGTTGTTTAACTTCTGCAGAAGCACAATTGAAACTATCCTGACTGACAGCGCCACCGTGTGGTCTGCCAGCTGCACAGCCGCTGAGCGACAAGACCTGCATCGCGTGGTGAAGGCGGCCCAGCGAATTGTCAGGGTGGAGCTCCCAGGACTGGACACCATCTATTCCAGCGGACTCAGGAGGAAAGCAATCAGCATAACCAGAGACACCACACACCCCGGTCACTCCCTGTCTGACCCGCTGCCGTCCAGCTAAAGGTTCATCTCACTAAAAGCCAGAACAAATAAACTGAGGAACAGCTTCTACCCCAGAGCTGTGGCCTCCATCACACCACTCCCACAGAACAACGACTGAAACTGAGCACACACAAGGACTCAAATACTTGCACTAACGGCACTTTGTGCATTACTGTGATATTCTGGTGTTGCTGTAACTTATTTTCTGCTACTTAACTATTTAATACTGTTTTTCTATTACTGTCTTGTTTCTATCTACCGCTTTATTTAATTGCCTGAGAGAAAGCCAAACGGAGTTTCATTGTATCTATGTATAATGACAATAAAGATCATTCTTTCTTCCAGATTATGTATTGTATTGAACTGCTGCTGCTAAGTTAACAAATTTCATGTCACATGCCGGCTATAATAAACCTGATTCTGATTCGGATTCTGGTATGTTGGTCGAGGCAAATACATCAGAGTTTTTGAACAGACGTTTTGGCTGGGCACAGGGATGTCAGGAAGATGGAGGGAAATGGACATTGTGTAGGAAGAAAGGGTTAATATTTGTGTGTCTTTGCTTTGCCCTTTTAGCTGACACACCACAACACCGAATAGTCTGTTTCATGTGTCCAGTGAAGCATAAACGTTTTGTCCGTTCCCACCTGCTCACCACAAAGTAATAGTTACGTTGTGATTATGCGGGCCGTGGGAAAATCATCGCTCCTGTGGTTCTTGATTTCTTCACTGGAGATTCAGTGTCACTCAACCCTGACACTTTTCTCTGCCACACGCCTTCATTAAATCGGTTCAATATTTGCCTTTATTGTGATCTTCCTCCTCCGTACACAAATGTTAATGTTTATGGTTGTGTATATAATACGCTGATGGAATGACCACATATGATTAATATGGGGGTGGTGCTGGATGGTAGTGAATGAGTGCTCCGGTGTGGGTTGGGGTTTATAGGTATGTATGGGAAGGGCGAAGGTGATAGCTCAAGGGTAGGGTTGGTAAATGGAAATGCAGCCCGCCCCATGAGGAGAGAGGGGCGTGGAAGATTCCCGATGTTAATTTAGCTTGTTCGTGAGGCTGTGGCCAGGCATAGTCGGGATTCGTACCGGCTTAGTTGGGTTGTGGGCCCTTGGCCTTTAGGATTAGGTTTAAGGGTAAGTTTAGGGATGTATAAATGGGACTGGAGTAAAGAGCGTTATGGAGTTCAGTGTCGGGAGATATGTGTGGCTCTGGCAGATAGGGTTGTGTCGGCACTTTAATCTGGCCCGTGACTTTCACTAACCTTGTCGAATATCACGTGGCTTAATTAACCGCTGTGCAGTACACTGAGCTAGGTATTATGGGATTTGCAGGAGGAGTGAATGCTGTGATGATACGAGTGGGAAGATCATCCCTCTTGTGCTTCTTGATCGCGCCACTCGGAATTCCCCATCATGCAACGCTGTCATTTTGCTCTGGCCCACGTCTTCTTTAAATTGAACCAACACTTGCCTTTATTGGGATGCTCTTCAGCCTTACACAGATTTAAAAAATTATGCTTATGAATATGCTAAACTGATGAGATTACGAATTATGATTGATATGGGGTGATGTTCGATTGTAGGGAATGCGCCCTGAGGTGTAGTTTAGGGTTTATAGGATCTGTAGGAGCGGAGTAGGTGTGAGTGTAGGGGTAGAGTTGTGAGATGGAGATGCAGGCCTCACCATTGGGAAAAAGAGGAGAGGTTGGGACATGGTGTTAAATATTTTCGTTTGTGTGGCCATGATTAGTGGGGGAGTAGTCCGTGTTAGTTGGGATGTGTGGGCCCTTGGATGTTAGGATTAAGCTGATGAGTAGGGTTGGGCGATGTTTATGTAGGTGTTTGTGCAGCCACATGAAAATGTCCGATATCTTTCATTAACCTGGTTCAACACCACTTGGCTTATTTAACTGGATGTGCGCTGGGACACCTCATCAGTCATGTAACCTGGGGTCTTTGTTAATCACTAAACACCCTTGGACGGGCGACCCAGGCAGAACTGATCGAACCCGGCTTACGTTACTCCCGTACACCAAGATAATGAAAACCATGTCAGTTCGAAGCTTTCCATATTTTAGACATCTCTATGTGGTATTATTTTACCATATGGGGAGTGGAACGTTTTGAGGCCTTGTTTTGAAGCTTCATCTCCAAGTGATCTTTATTTTGCTTCGGGGTGGGTGGGATCGCATGGGTTAAATTAACCGGGTTTACTGGCAATTCAGCACCTCTCCACCCTGTCACTTTGAGTTTAGTGGTGACTTGTTTTCTGTGCTTCCAAATTGGGTTTGACTTATTGGTTCCCTGTCGCTTCTTGGGGAAAAGAGGAGTGATAAGTCTTGTTCATTGATGTTTCATGAGCCGGGAGATGAGAAGCGTGGCTCTGTTTGGCTCGGTTGTGATTATGCTGCCAGTGGGAAAATCATCAGCCTTGTGGTTCTTGATCTCTTCTGTCGAGATTCAGTATCAAGCAATCCTGCCACTTGGCTCTGGCCCACGTATTAGAGTTAGTTCAGATTGGGATTTAGGGAGAGGGTTGGGGATTTACATCTCAGATTATGATTTAGAGTCAGAGATGTGGAGTGCTTCAGGTCCGATTAACTCTCGGGGACAGGGATGTGGCAGGTTAGAGGTCAGATTGTGTCTAGGGTGTGGGATGTGGGAAGTTAATGGTCATATTAGCGTTTTGAGACACGGCTGTGGTGGGATAGAGGTCAGGTTAGGGTTTAGAGGCAGGTATGTGGGATATTAGAGGTCAGATTAGGTGAGGGGTTAGGTTCAGTGATGTGGGGTGTTGGAGGTCAGGTTAAAGTTCAGGGAGACATGAGAGGATTTAGAGCTCAAGTATGGATTCTGGGAAAGATATGTTGGGATTTAGTGTTCATATTATGGTAAGTAGCAGGGATGCGAAGATGTGAGAGTCCATTTTTACGTTTGGGAACAGGGAGACGGGGAGCAGAGGACAGGTTGAGGTTATGGAGAACTAGAGCAAATTATAGTTTAGGGATGTGGGCTATTAGAGTTCAAATTAGATTATGCTTCGGGACAGGAGTGTGGCAAATTAGAGTGCAGATTCTGATTGAGGGGCTGGGAAGTGATGTTGTTAGACGTCAGATTTATGTTTGGGGGCAGGGTATAGGGGTTAGCAGTCAGTGTAGGATTAGTGACAGGTTTGCGAAAGGGTAAGCGATCAGGTTGGGCATAATGACAAGGCTGTGTGTGAGTTAGAGATCAGATGAGGGTAGTGTGACAGGTCGGTGTGTGGTGAGAGGTCAGTATGTGGTTCAGAGACAGCTGTGTTGGTGGAGTCTGATGTCAGATTACGGTTTTTGGACCGATATATGGGAAGTCAGAGTTCCGATTATGACTTACGGTCAGGGATGCAGGGTGTTAGAGATGAAATTAACATTTAAGGAGAGTGATGTAGGGAGTTGGAGGGCAGATTAGAGTGTGGGGACTGAAGATTTGTCTTGGCCCAAAGTTTAGACTTTTTACCATTTTCCATAAATGATGCCTGACCTGCTGAGAGTCCCCAGCATTTCGTGCGTGGCCTACCTGATCATCTGGTAATTTTAACCGTTTCCATTTGGTTGATTCTCGTTCCCCTGAATTCCAAGCCTGGCCAGCCTCTCCCTATAAAACTGGTCAGCTTGTCCTGACAACGTCCGTGCGAACCTTATCTGCATTCTCTCTCATTCTCTCTGTCTCTGTCTCTCTCTCTGTCTCTCTGTCTCTGTCTCTCTCTCTCTCTCTCTCTCTCTCTCTCTCTCTCACACACACACACACACACACACACACACACACACACACACACACACACACACACACACACACACACACACACACACACACACACACACACACACACATCTTTCTCGCTCTCGTTCTCCCAGTCTCCCTTTTCACAGGCCCCACGCATGCAGCTCACTCAACCAATCTTTCACGTCTCTCCTTTGTTAGACATTCCTATTTCCCTCCATCCTCTTGCGGACCACCACTGCTGCTTCCAATGCCCCTGTCAATTGGACAACCGCCTGGGAATAACGGGTTGAAGACTATGCAGTGAACGGGAAGATATGGATCCCGGACTGGATACATTGAAGCTGCATCTGGGTTGCGCTTAGGCCGCGACTTTATTAATGAATTGAACCACCGAGGTGATCGGGTATTTCACCGCGCTGATCACCTGCTCCCTGAATTTCGACTGAGTCACCGCATAAATAAATGTGTTCGTGCACAAGCTGGAATTCCGAAGCAAAGCCCCGACCTCATGAAATATCCATTCGGAATCATTGAAATTGAAGCCAATTCCTCGGACCTGATAATATATGAAATTCACAACCAGTGTCATCCACAGGAGGATGAAGCTGCCGGAGAGGGTGAAGAGTAAAACCACAGACCTCCTCCTGCTCTCCATCTCCGGGTCACTGCGGTTCTCCCCCTTGCTCTGACCCTTCAGCCCCTTACGGACCCGACTGGCCACTAAAATGTGGCTGACTGTCAGAGCGTTGAGGAGCAGGATCACAACGAAAGGGAGGAACGGAAGCAAAACCGTATCGAGCCAAGCATATCCCAGCCACCCAGCGTCAGTGAAATAATTGTCCTTTGTATCACAGAACCACGGTACATCGTCGATTATTACTCTGGGTTCGCAGAGGAAGTATCGAGGAACGTTTATCAGACAGGACAGTACGCCGGTTGTTGTTAGAACCACAGCCGCAGTTTTCCCGGTGCAATATTTTGTTTTCAGTTTCTGGCAGCAAATGGCGACAAACCGATCGAAGGTGAAAGTGACGGTGAACCAGACTGAACAGTACATGACAACGAACCTCAGCCCCTCGATAGCTCTGCACACGGGGGTAATGTACAGATACTTCCACATCGTGTAATCGAGTTTTATTCGAAACAAAATAACCTCCAAGATAACGGTCAGTAGATCTGCCACTGACATGGCGATCAAGTAGCGAGTGGTGCAGGTAGAGAGGCCGCACTTTCCCCGGGACAGGATCACAATCGTCACTAGATTCACTGCAGAGAGAAAGAGGGGGAAGAGTGCAGATTGAAGAGGGAAGTTTGAAGAGGGAAGAGAGAAGAGGGAAATGGGAAGAGGGAATGACTGAACACATAATCTGGTAATTCACACAGCATCAGCTTTCAGCGGGAGTGCGAAACCGGGTGCTGCACGACCTTCCTCAGTGTGGAGATAAGACATTGTGTGGCTCATCATGGGGGTTAACAACGAGCTGCATGACCGTCAAGCATCGGTGCTGATCCCGATTCCGGTCCTTGTTGAGGCCGATTTCAATGATTTAACCCTGCCCGACCAACCCTCTAGAAACCTGGCATTTGATGGGTCTGAGGAAAGATCCGGCGAGAAAAAAACGCACACAAAGCACTAGAGGTACTCAGCAGCTGTAGAAGCATTTCTGGAATTGAACAAACAAGGAACTTGCCGGACGAGACCGTTCTTCATCAGGAAGCGATATCTCCGTTACCGCCGGATATCAGAGGGAAAGCAGGAACAACTTAGTAACTAGAGGCTGGGTGGCTCTAATAATACATTAATTATACAGGGCAGGGCAATTCGATAACACCCGTCAGCAGGTCCGTGAAAACTGTCTCCAGTGATCAGGCCCAATTATTGACCAACATGTAGTGGAATATAACTGTGCGAGACACCACAGGGAGACGGGAAACACAGGACCAGGTGTTCAGTCTGATCAATAACTCAGAATGGGGGTCCAAGCCTTCAAGAGTCGAGTGCACAAACACCTATCATCTCAGGGAGGGAAGTCACAAGCTTCTAAATAAGCCATCATGAAGGGGACCAGGATGGCAATGCTTGGTTGTTGGTAGGTAGGGGTTAATACTTGACTTTCAAGAGCACTTGTGAGTTATGTTCCGGCTGGACTAAGTCCTTAAACTGCTGGAGAACAGTGCGGAAAGAACAGATGCTGTTTTCCCCCGGAAGCGATTAGTTTTTAGTTCCAAAAGCTCCTGCCACGTTTTGTCACCCTGCAACCTTATCCATCAATCTCTTTGAATTCTGGAGGACAGCATGTTTATAAACGTCTCTGTCCAGCAGACTTCATCGTGATCATCGTGTCTCCAATGCTAGAGGACAGCGTGTGTATAAACGTCTCTGTCCAGCAGACTTCATCGTGATCATCGTGTCTCCAATGCTGGAGGACAGCATGTGTATAAACGTCTCTGTCCAGCAGACTTCATCGTGATCATCGTGTCTCCAATGCTGGAGGACAGCATGTGTATAAACGTCTCTGTCCAGCAGACTTCATCGTGATCATCGTGTCTCCAATGCTGGAGGACAGCATGTGTATAAACGTCTCTGTCCAGCAGACTTCATCGTGATCATCGTGTCTCCAATGCTGGAGGACAGCATGTGTATAAACGTCTCTGTCCAGCAGACTTCATCGTGATCATCGTGTCTCCAATGCTGGAGGACAGCATGTGTATAAACGTCTCTGTCCAGCAGACTTCATCGTGATCATCGTGTCTCCAATGCTGGAGGACAGCATGTGTATAAACGTCTCTGTCCAGCAGACTTCATCGTGATCATCGTGCATATGATATTCTTTTTGTGTTCTGTCGCTGAGCAGTAGTGAACCATGTGATTTACCTATCAGAGTTCTCTTTGGGAACTAGTTGACTTGATCAGCATTTCTGATCTGGCTATTGTTCAAGATTGCATTTAATAAATTTCAAAAATAAATAGTGAACCTCAAAATGTAAAACTCTTCCAATCTGATCTTCAGGGAAAGCTGCCTTTCTTCAGCACCGGTCCAAATCTGGACAAATTCCCATTAAAGCTCTTCCAGTCACACCTTCCCGAAGAGCTGCCAGTCCCTAGTATTGGTACTACTCTAGAAAAGGTGTCATTAAAGGAAGAACGACAGTCAAGTCGATCCTGTGAGTTCGAGGAGATCCGGGTTGCGAGACGGTTGTCAGTAAATATGAACAATCAGTGTGTTCAATTGACAGAAAGTTGCACAATCTCTGACGGAAAGTTGTGCAATGATGGTCAAGCTGGAAGCTGGTAAAACGACCATAAACAGGTTCCCACCGGTTAACACACGGAAATACCAAACATGAACTGCTCCGCTCACTCACCAGGAACTCCAATGGTGGCAATGAGCACGTACAGCATTTTCTCTACACTGATAAACCTATCTAACTTGCAGATATTTTCTCAGTCCAGTGATCTGTCCCCCTCTGCTACAGGCGATCTCTCGGAACGGAATGTCGAGGGAGCATGTAACTGAGGATTTTAATACCTTTTCGTGACTGCACGGGGACAGGTTTTAATAGATTTCAAATTAAAGGATTCTAGATTATTTACAAACCAGTTCCAGCAGGTTCAATTCGCGCGGTGACTGATTGTGATTAATTTTTTGATTTAACTTTCAGACCATTTGTGGGAGCTAGTTTGTCCCAACAAAGGTGCCTGAACCTTCCGAGGTATCTCATCAATTAAATGTGCTTTCCACTGTAAATATGGACTTCAAATGAACTACTTGTCAGGCAGAGAATATTGAAGTAATTATGCCGTTGGAGCTTGTGAAATTGTATTGGATCACCTGCTGTTACCGTTCTCCACGAGAGTATAAAGGCGTGATTCAGTTTGTGTTTGCAGAGTATGCGCGTGTGTGTAGTGTTTATTTGTGTGAGTCTGTGGGTGTGTTTGTGTTAATGCTCTTTTACATTGATCAATTACTTTACAGACATGGTACTTTCATGTCATATTATTATCCATCCACATGGCTCGGAATGTTATCACCGACACTTCTTCATGAGTTTGAGTAGATAATTTCAAATGAAGTGCGGGTCTATTAATCCTATTTGTAAAACACACAACTTGTGTTTCAGCCACTGACAGCTGAAACCCCGATCTGGTTCGACCTTATTATTCGCTAATTACACCCTGCGTGTCGGAACATTTAAATATCTGCCTCTAATCCAGAAAGCTCCTTCATCCGCAGATAGTGATTCTCCCACGCCAGTACCGACCTCAGAGAAAATACAATTAATCAGAATATTAAACAATCACTCTCTTGTTGGGTCCCATTCTCCATCTCGTAGAAACCAGATATAACTTTCCAATCAATCCCTTGTGGCGGAGGAGAGACAGACGTTTTGTTTCGAAACGTAGAAACACAGAAAACCTACAGCACAATACAGGCCCTTCGGCCCACAATGTTGTGCCGAACATGTCCCGACCTTAGAAATTACTAGGCTTGCCACAGACCTCTATCTTTCTAAGCTCTATGTACCTATCTAAAACTATCTTAAAAGACCCTATTGTATCCGTCTCCACCACCGTTACCGGCAGCCATTCCACGCATTCAGCACTCTCTGTGTGAAAAGAAAACTTACCCCTGACATCTCAGTACCTGCTCCCCAGCACATTAAGCCTGTGTCTTCTTGTGCGAAACATTTCAGCCCTTGGAAAAAGCCTCTGACCATCCTCACGATCAAGGCCTCTCATCATCTTAATCACTTCTAGCAGATCACCCCACATCCTCCGTCGCTCTAAGAAGCAAAGGCCGATTTCACTCAACCAAAAGGCCGAGATCACTCCGTTTGCCATTGAATATGAAACTCATCAGCCCGTCGAATTGACAGGACTGATATTTCTAACGGGTATTAAAACGGTGTTCATCAAGTTGGAAGCTTGAGAAACGAACATAATCAGCTGCATAGCGGTAAACATACGGAAATTCCAAACATGAAGTCTACACACTCACCGGGAACTCCAATGGCGACAATAAACATGTACAATATTTTCTGCACACTCCTGTAACTCGCCAACGTTGAAGACATTTTCTCTGCCCAGTTCTTCGTCCCCCTGTGCTACAGGCGATCTCACGGAATGAAATGTTACGGCTGCATAATCCTGGGGTTTTTAATATCATTTAGTGACTCCACAGGGACAGGTTTCAACAGATTTCCAAATAAAGATGTTTAAATTATTTACAAACCGATTCCGTCAGGCAGTGCAATCCCCACCATGCCAGACTGTGATTAATTTAGTGAAACTGCAAAGAATGGAACATGCGACGGTACTGAGCCGTGTAAATTGGGAGTGGCATTCTCCCAGCAAGGGAGTCATTGTTGAAAGCACCATCAGACCCAGCTCATCACCTCTTGTTCGTGTCGGTGCGGCTGTCGTCCATCCGGTGAGGAATTCGGACCAGCAGATCCACTGGGAGTAAAACGACAGCTCCACTCTGATTCAGCACCAGTTCCCATCGCACGTCACCTGAAAGCAACCGGAAACACGAGCAAATCTGCAGATGCTGGAAACCAAATCAACATACGCATTTCAATTCTACTTCCCACTCCCATTCCGACACGTCAGTCCACGTCCTCCTCAACTGCGCAATGAGGCCACACTCAGGTTGGAGGAGCAACACCTCATGTTCCGTCCGGGTTGGTACCAACCTGATGGCATGAACATTGATCAATTGAACTTCCGGTAATGCGCTCCCTGCCCCATTCACCATTCCCCATTCCCGTATCTCTCTCTTGTCTTATCTCCTTACCTGCCCATCAACTCCCTCTGGTTCTCCTTTCTTCCATGATGCTCCATCTTGTCCTATCAGATTTCTCTTTCTCCAGTCATTTATCTCTTTCACGAATAAACTTCCCAGCTCTTAACTTCACCCCTGCGTCACTCCCGCTTTCACCTGTCTCCAACCACATTGTGAGTCTTATTCATTCTCCCACCTCACCCGCATCTCTCTCTGAATTCTCATTTTTGTTCAAGTCCTGATCAAGGGTTTTGGCCCGAAACACCGAGAATGCTCTCTTCCACAGAGACTACCTGGCCAGCGGAGTGAGTTCCTCGAGTATATTGTGCGTCCCGAAGGTAGCCAAGGTACTTCGTCCTGGCTCAAAGGCATGTCTACGTCCATCACTTTTGAAATAAAAGTTTGCCATGAGAAAAGAAACGCGGCTGCATTCAATTTGACTTACTTCCACATGGAACAGCGAAAGGTTGAGCACAGGACCAGACCCTTCGGGCCGCACTGTCTGTGCCAACCATGACGCCACACTAAACGGATCCTAACGACTGTACATGATCCGTTTAGCTACATTCCCTGCCTGTCCGCGTGTTAGCGCTCACAACAGTAACCGTGGGCATTTCCGTCCTCTCTTAGATACTTTCAATCATTTGTGTTAAATTATTTGCCTCAGAAAAGGTGTCTGGACCGTCGGAGCTGTCGTATGAAATACAGGTGCTTCCACTGTGTATACCGACACCAGTCGGCAGGTCCATCTAACTGGACAGCCAAGAAGGTGTAATTTCCAACGTGGATGATTTGGGACAGGCTGTATTCTGGCAAAGTGTACTCGGAGGGGTTCAGCAGTGAAATGTTAAGGGCACAAAGCTTGCATGTCCCTGTCAGAATAGAAGGTAAACATAACAGATGTAGTAAGAGATACTTGAGAGATATTGCGATCCTGGTGAAGGAAATCAAAGGAGATGCATAGGCACGTGGGAGCAAATGAGGTGCTTACGAAATAAAAGCGAACAGATGGAGTATAAGAAATGAAACAGAAGTTCAGAAATTAATCCAGAGAGTTAAACGAAGGCAGTATGTTGCCCTGTCTAGGAGAAGGTCTTGTACCGGTACAGGTAGATGTGCTTTGTGGTGGGAGGGCTTTACCCGTGAGGGACCGGGCAGAATCTGTTGTGGAAGTTCTCGGAAATGATTCCAGCTTTGAACGGCTTGTCAGATGAGGAACGTTTGCCGGCTCTGGGTCTGTGTTCAACGGCATTCAGAAGAATTAGGGGTGAAAACTGTCGAATGGTGAAAGGCCTCGATAGAGTGGATGCGGAGAGGATATTTTGTGCTGGGGGACTCCAGAGGAGATTCACCACGATTGTTGCGTACCCCAGTCCATAACTCTGGGGTGAGGGGATGGTAAAGGCGATGTCGGCCCAGCTTATTTTTAGTTTCCGAAACACTGAGTTCCAGTATCAAAGGCTCAAAGTTTCAGAGGGCCAATTTAATGTCAGAGAAATGAATGCAATATACATCCTAAAATGCTGTTTCTTCCCAACCATCCACGAAAACAGAGAAGTGTCCCAAAGAGTGAACGACAGTAAAATATTATATTATGAGGACACTCAGTCCTCGTTTATTGTCATTTAGAAATGCATGCATTAAGAAATGTTTCAGTGTTCCTCCAGAGTGATATCACAAAGTAAATAAAAGGACAAACCAAGACCCACACTGACAAAACCACATCATTATAACATATAGTTACAGCAGTGCAAAGCAATACCGTAATTCGATAGACGCAGACCATGGACGGGGTTTAAAAAGTCTCAAGTCCCGATCGATTCCAATAGTCCCGAAATCAGGCAGCAAACGGGAGAAACTCTCCCTGCCGTAAACCTCCAGGCACTGACAATTAACGCCTCGGAAGTACCCGACGACAGCAGACTCTGAGACCGTCCGAAAACTTCGAGCCTCCGACCAGCCCCTCCGATACAGCCTCCCGGGCGCCATCCTCTGACGAGCGCCTTCGACCTCGTCCCGGCCGCCGAAACAAGCAAAGCCGAGGTCTCGGGGACCTTCTCCTCCGGACATTCCGGACCGCACAACAGCAGCGGCAGCGAATCGGGCATTTCAGAAGTTTCTCCTGATGTTCCTCCACGCTCTCGCGTCTGCTTCCATCAAATCAGGATTGTGCACGGATCCCTACTTAACACGGAACAGATCTCCATTCTCCGGAGAGGCCGCGCTCGATGCGTCTTGCCGCCATCTTCTCCTCCTCCATTCGAACCCCAAAGTCCCCCCAGCTCCCCTCCCTCCCGCGCGTAAGCAACAATCTCCCCTTCCCCCCACTGGCAAAGGCATTTTCCAGAATACTGGGTCTATGTCTCTGCTTTTCACCAGTGAAGGAAGTATTGTAGGAAACGCAGATGAGCTCAGGACATCGATGAGCTCCTGGGATTATGGTGTTGTAGCCATTAGTAAGACTTGCAGGAGGAACAGGACTAGTAGCTCCATAATCCGGATTCCATCGTTTTAGACGCTACAGAGCGTGCGGGGAGCTGGTAAGTGAAGATTACTCGTCGGGAGAAACCTCACGGTAGTGCCCAGTCAGAGCAGACTAGAGAACTCGTCTGGTAAGACTGTGTGGGTGGAACTGAGGAAAAAGAAACGTGTGAGCATTTTAATGTGGCCATGTTACAGACCACCAAACAGTCTGAGGGATTCAGGGGAACAACTTTGTACAGAGATCACAGACTGTTGCAGGGAACAAAAGGTTGTTATAGAATGTGATTGTAGCGTTTCACACATTGGCCGGGGCTCCTCTACTGTAAAAGGACAAGATGGGATATGGTATTGTACGAAAGGCAGATGATCTTAGGAAAATCAGTCGTGTTCAGCAAAGTTTCCTTACTCAGAAAGTGGAAGTCCCAACGACATTCGTGATCAGCTGTTAGGAAATGAGACAGGGCAAGTGACAGAAGTGTGTGTGGAGGAATACTTTGAGTCAAATGGTCGCAATTGTATTAAATTCAACGTAAATTTGGAAAAAAGGTAGGTTTGTTCTGGGAGTTGAGATTCCAAGTTGGCGAAAAGTCAATTCTGATTGGGTCTGAAAGGATCTGACAAGTCTGGATTGGGACAGGCTGTATTGTGGCAAAGTGTACTTGGTAAGCGGAGGCCTTCAACACCGAAACTTTGAGAGCACAAAGCTTGCATATTCCACTCAGAACAGAAGCGTAACCTAACAGAGACAGTTAAGAGATATTGACTTTATGTTGGACAGTAATGTTAGACTTGACTCAGATGTTTAAAGGAGATATGTGTTGCAAGATTTATTTTTCATACTCGTAGTGGTGTGTGTCTGGAATGAATGCCAGAGGTGGTGGTGGAGCAGATGCGATAGAGGCTATTAGGCCCCACTGTCACGATGCAATTGTATGGTGATATAACGGGTGACAAATGACACAATTTGTTCAATAACACCCGCTTTGCATCGGAACGACAACTTCCGTCGGGCACCGCGCAAAATCGGCGGCAGCTGTCACACTGGCGGGGCCACGTGTCTGTCTGGCTGTTGAGATCCAATGGACTCACCTCTTCACTCCCTCTGTGCCTCAACACTCTTCCTCAGCCACCATAAACATCTGCCGGAACGGACTCACCAAGACGCCCGAGAGTAATCACGCCCGTCCTAAATGAAGCTCTGATGGGTGGGGTATCTATACCCCAGTCTACCAGTGAAGTTACATAATGGGAATAAACTACTGCGCTGGAATGCGAGAAACCTGCTTTCTCGTGGTCAAGACTACGAAGTTTATTTCTGATTTGTCAAATCCCCCCGATGTTAGACGCATTCAGGAAACAAGCTGGGGAAATTGAAAACACGAAGAATGCAGTCTGATCCTCCCCAGATCCTTCCTCTATTGCATTTGAGGATTCTCAAGCCTCATAGTTTAAAAATGGAATCATTGGTTCACTCGTTGACAGGGTAGAAATGACTTTGGTTCCTCGGCTTCTGGACAGGAAGCAGAAGCTCCGATTTCTATCAGTCATGGAGGCAGAAGAGAAAGATTCATCTGAGACAATGGAGAATCTGTCATCTGTTCCTAAACTGCTCCACGGCAGATTATGAGAAGATCATGAAGTACAACTCTAATCAAAGTTCTTTGTAATATTACGGCATTTAGCACCAATGTCTCAGCTCCCTTGTCCATGTGCCACAGTTTGCGATGGTGTTCTCTTCTGCATCCTTCCTCACTCCCATCAGGTATTGTGCAGTAGGTGGAGCCTACTATATCAAGACATCTCTTGCCGTGGACCTCTGCCCAATGATTCCGCAGCTTAAGATTTCCATTGATCAGTGCGCTTAAAGATTTTCGCTAATGATAACTGTTGTGTTCTTTATATTAATATGTACCGTGAGTTTCTAATAAAGAACTATATTCTGGAAGAATAGAACTTGTATTTACAACAGCAATAACCACACGTGTCTTACAGCGCCAAACTTCCAGATATTCTATCATTTTTGCGCATGCTCAGAACTCTGTCCAATCACGTTCTGACATGTGATACCACCACAATAACCTTTCCAAAAATAGTTGTTCACACATTTCTTTTCTGTTCAGGGTTATAGTTTTATTAGTCATGATAGGTTCATTGTCAGAGGGGTAATGTGGCCATTTTATAATGAAAGGGGCAGGGTAGAAATTGTGAATGAATGTAACTGAAATGTATGAGACCTTTGTCGTATAAATATTTCATTCAACTTATTGGGGTACTGCAGTGGTTGTAGTAGGGCCTATTCTAAACATTGGGAGCATTCCGTCTGATCCTTCTAGCTGTTGGCCTATGTCGTTAATGTCTCATTTATGCAAACTATGGTAATGCAGCGTTTGAATTATATTTTGGATAATAGAGGTGATATGAAATTATGCGATCAAACTCTTGAAGACGTCAGATTTTCAGGCATGTGGATGGAAGCACCAATTGAGAAATGTAAAGGAGCAATAAATGTTGTCAGGTGCTCCCAGAAAATTTTTGTTGATCATTGTATTTGTTTAATTAGATCTGTTCTAGATGATGATTGAATGCCTTACGGATCAGCTTCATTTTCGACTGTGAAATGTCTGGATGTGATACAAGCAAGGGCTTAAAGACTGTGTTGTGGTGCAGTAAGGTTTAGGCTTTACTGGTTGAAGTTGTACAACTACCCGAACAATTGCGGAGACTGCAGTTGATGTTAACATACTGAATTAATTTGAGAGGCAAAGGAATTGTTATCCTGTTAATGCTGTGATCCAGAACTGTTGGGAACATCACAAGAAGAATGTGTTTAGGTTCTGGTGGCTGGAATGTTACCACGGTGAAGAGATGGGATATTTAGATTACGGAACAGGCCCCACTGTAACGTTCTCTGAAACCCCACCTTTTTTTGTCGATGAGTAGTAGTTTTTAGCTCACACAGTTTAATAAAGTCTAATGAGTTCGTTATGACTGAGTTCATTGGTTCATCAGTATATTTAGGAAAATGATTATGATATGTTATCCATTGCTGCAGAAGAAACAAAAGATAACTGGGATGTGTGTGTGGCTGATTTTATGGCCGAACTGCATGTAGCGGTAAAGAAACAACTTACAAAACATTCATCAGTATATACAGCAGAACTTGTTATCGTTATTTTTGGCTTACAGTGGATGGTGGAAATTTGTCCATGTAAAGTTGTAATTTGTTCAGATGCCTTTTCGGTTTTGATGAAACTTAAAACATGATATTCTAGCAATCGGTCAGATTTACTTTTGGAAACTCATCAAAAATTATTTCATGCGCAGAGTATTGTTTTATATCTCCACTTTTTATGCGTCCCTACACATAGAGGTTTAGTTGCTAAAGCTGTCAAAATCTCTACTCTGAATGAAGACCTGCCACCGAGCAATTCAGAAGCTAAGGGGTCGGTGGGTGAAGAATTATAGCAAGACTGGTGGGATAATGGGCATAAATGGAGACACCTTTACAGAATACATAACTGATAGGTTTATGGGGGAGGGGGGTAAAACAAGAAAGAAAGAAATTACATTGACTCGACTTAGAATTGTGCATACTGTGATCATTGCTTCCTTCTGTCGTGTTGGAAAACGTCGTTCTGGACCGTAAAGTTTTTGTTATTGTGAAACAGTTGAACATAATATTTCAGGGTGAAGCATATCAGGTAGAATTAAATCAAATGGAGGTTTTATAACAATCCTTGAGGGTGATAGTTTTCATTTAAACGCTGTCTTATATTATGGCAGTCACTTTAATTTAATTCATAGTGTTGTGTTTGATTACGTACAATCTTTCTGGCTTTTAAGGTAAGTTAGTTTTCATTTAAAAAAAACAGTGAGGGTTTTATTTCCGAGTTCTCTGAGCCACACTCCATTCCACTTCGTGGCGGGAATGTCCCTTTAAATTAATGTGTCAACCGCCGTTCAACTAAACTTTCCCTTATTACTTCACGTTAGGCAATTATTCAAGGAGACGGGTGAGAGTGGGGTGATTGACATTGGATTAGCCAGCCAGCATCCAGCAAGCTCCCCGCCGCTTTGTTCGAACGTCTGGCTGGTCCGTTCGATGGGCGGGAATGGGAAAAGATCGATATCCACAGACCAATCGGTGGGCGGCGTTCCGGAGTAACAGTTTACTGTCTCCCAGGGCCAATGAGATACTGAGTCTCCCGGACGGTGTTTTGTCCCTCCCCCGCACACACTACTCCAATGTCCCGGACTGCCGGCCGTTGGGCCAATCCGCCCGGGAATAACACCCGGGAGATCAGGCGGTGAATGTGAGGATCTGGAGCCCGGACTGGAGTCACAGAGGCCGCCTGTGGCTTTGCTTAGGACGCGCCTTTATGAATGATCTGAAACACCGATGTGACCGGATATTTCACCGCGCCGATCACCTGCTCTCTAAATTTAGACTGCGTCACCGCGTCAATAAATGTGTTTGTGCAGCAGCTGAAATTACTCAGCAAAGCCCCGACGTAGATAAAGTTCCATTCAGAATCATTGAAACTGAGACCTGATAATATATGAAATTTACAACCAGTGTCATCCACAGGAGGAGGAAGCTGCCGGAGAGGGTGAAGAGTAAAACCACAGACCTCCTCCTGCTCTCCATCTCCGGGTCACTGCGGTTCTCCCCCTTGCTCTGACCCTTCCGCCCCTTACGGACCCGGCTGGCCACTAAAATGTGTCTGACTGTCAGAGCGTTGAGCAGCAGGATCCCAGCGAAAGGGAGGAACGGAGTTAAAACCGTATCGAGCCAATCATACCCTACCCATCTGGGGTGAGTGAAATAATTGTCCATGGTGTCACAGAGCCAGGGTACATTGTTGATCATCCCGGGTTTCCAAGTAAAGTAACGATGAACGTTTTTCAGGTAAAACAGTACGCCGATTGTTGTTAGAACCACACCTGCAGTTTCCCCGGTGCAATATTTTGTTTTCAGCTTCTGGCAGCAAATGGCGACAAACCGGTCAAAGGTGAAAGTGACGGTGAACCAGACCGAAGAGTGTATGGCTGTGTAGCCCAGTACATCAATAAAACTGCACACAGGGGTGATGCCCAGAAAACTCCATGGGAAGTAATACTTTCTGATTCGAAACAAAATGACCACGGTGACAACAGTAAGTAGATCGGCCGCTGCCATGGCCACCAGGTAGCGAGTGGTGCAGGTAGAGAGACCGCACTTTCCCCGGGACAGGATCACAATCGCCATAAGATTCACTGGGGAGAGAGAGAGAGAGAGAGAGAGAGGGGGGGGGGGGGAGAGAGAGAGAGAGAGAGAGAGAGAGAGAGAGAGAGAGAGAGAGAGAGAGAGAGGAGAGAGAGAGAGAGAGAGAGAGAGAGAGAGAGAGAGAGAGAGAGAGAGAGAGAGAGAGAGAGAGTGAGAGAGAGAGAGAGAGAGAGAGAGAGAGAGAATGAGAAAGAGCAGACACTGGTCATTCTCCGGGATTTAACACTGATCGGGTTTCAGCTAAAGATCGGGATGGCTGGAGTCTGTGAACGGCTGTTAATCTGACAGCAGACACGGGTCACACTGTCTTTGACCTGCCGTCTTCGGTGTGGAGATAGAACGACGTGTGTTCCACCATCGGCGATAAAAAAAAAAAAAGAAAAACAAATGAGCTGCAAGAACGATGGCCATCGGTGCTGATCCCGATTCCATTCGCTGATGGAGCCGGTTTCACTGATTGAACCGTGAATGACCAGCCCTCTGGAATCTCGGCATCTGATGTGACCGAGAAGGGATACAGAGGGGAGGAACGCACCAAAATGCTGGAGGGACAGATTAGCAACCAAAGACTGAATGGCTCGGTTAATGGATTATTTTACAGCGCAGTTTAATTCGATAACACACGGCAGCAGATCTATGGAGACTGTTTCAGGTAATCAGACCTAATTATTGACCAACAGGCAGCGGGATCAGACTATGACTAACTCCTCAGGGAGATGTGAAACTCTGGACCAGAGAATTTCTCTGATCAATAACTGAGAAACAGTGAACTCTCCAATGTCCAGCCCTCCCAGTCACACCTTCACAGAGAATTGGCTGTGCCCAGCAGTGGCACAATTCTGGACAAGGTGTTATTAATGACGAAAACAGCGTTCGAGCCGATTCCGTGACTTACAGAAGGGACAGAGATTTAGTACTGCTCGTCATTAAATATGAAAACTCAGAATGTTGAACTGACAGTATCGATAACTCTGGCAAATACTTGTGCAACGATCATCAAATTGAAGCTTGTAAAATGGTCATAAACAGGATCACAGAGGTTAACACACAGAATTGGCAAACATGAATTGCTCTGCTCACTCACCAGGAAATCCTATGACCGCAATGAACACGTACAATATTTTCTCCACACTCAAGTACCTATCCAACATTGCAGGCATTTTCTCTGTCCAGTGGTTTGTCCTCCTGTGCTACAGGCAATCTCTCGGAATGAGATGTTGAGATTACACATGCCTGAGGTTTTTAATATCATTTAGCGACTTCACGGAGACAGATTTCAACAGATTTAAAAGAAAAAAAAATATTTTACTTACAAACCAATTACATCAAGCAGATGCAATCCTCGCTGTGACAGATTCAGAATAAACTGATGAATTTATATTTAGACCATTTGTGGGAGTTAGTTTGTCCCAGCAATGGTGACTGAACCTTCCGAGGTGTCTTATCAGCTAAAGGTGCTTCCACTGTACATATGCACCATTTGTCAGACACAGAATATGGAAGTAAATTATGGCATAGTAGCTTGTGAAACTGTATTGAATCACCGACTCTTACCAATCTCCTCAAGAGCATAAACTCTTGATGAAGGTTATATTTAGGGGACTCTACCGAGGGGGTTTCCAAAATAATGTCTGTCTGTGGTGATGAATAAACACTTTCCTATCCATGAAACGCTCAACGATTTCAGCGACTCAGTCATACTCAGAACATTTGGGGGCTCGTCCAGGACACGCCCCTATCCCTGACATATCGCCATTAAACTCACCAGTCTAGTGTGAGGGAGTATGCTTTAATCATAGCACCGTGTATGTGTCAAAGAACACGGCAGAGAGCCGAAGAGGCGGTTAGAAAGTCTGTCCACACTCTCGTACTTATTCAACATTGGAAATAGTGTCTCTACAACAGGCGATCTCTCGGGAGGGAGTTCAGAGGAGATTTATAGAATGTTACCTGGGTTTCAACACCAGAGTTACAGAGAAAGGTTGAACAAGTTAGGTCTTTTTCTTTGGAGCGTAGAAGGTTGACGGGGCACTTGATAGAGGTATTTAGAATTACGTGGGGAATAGATAGAGTTGACGTGGATAGGCTTTTTCCATGAGAGTAGGGGAGATTCAAACAAGAGGACATGGGTTGAGAGTTAGGGGGCAAAAGTTTAGGGGTAACACGAGAGGGAACTTCAATATTCAGAGAGTGGTAGCTGTGTGGAACGAGCTTCCAGTAGAAGTGGTAGAGGCGGGTTTGATATTGTCATTTAGAGTTAAATTGGATAGGTATATGGATAGGAAAGGAATGGAGGGTTATGGGCTGTGTGCAGTTCGGCGGGATTAGGTGAGAGTAAGCGTTCGACACAGACTAGAAGGGCCGAGATGGCCTGTTTCCTCGCTATAATTGTTATATGGTTATATGATTTCCCCCTCATTTTCCGCCCAGAACCATCAAACTCTCCACAAAGGTTTACTCTTTCATTCCCTGTTCAACCTCCTCAGAGTTAAGCCCATGGTATTGCTGTATCCCTTACAAACAATACAATGCTATATAGTTCCCCGAACCAGTGTACACACATCCCTCCTTTGTACTCGCCAAGTGTTCTCAGTTGCCAAGCCATCACGACAAAGCGATAGTGTTGTCTGCTAGCTACTCTCTGAAACAAGAGAAGGACAGACACACACGCGAATGCATATAAACACTCGGAGATGCAGACAAACATTAATAATGAACACATTATGAACTTCGAACTCTTTAAGATGGAGGCAGCTGTTTGGGAGTGCAAATTTATTTCAAACACTGCAAAGAATTATGTATACCGGCGGATTCGAGAATGCACACAGACTGGGGTGCCTTTGTATTTAGGGGTGTGATGAATCTCAACATTGTTTCATTTATAGATACTTTAATAACAAATACACTTTGAACTGTGTTCCTGCTATTTGATTTAAGGTGGACGCAGCTTTTTTGTGGTTATTTTGAAGTGATTCTTGCTCTGGGATAATCTAATGAGCATGTGGAGTTGTCAGCAGGTTTGGGGTGCGCACGGAACTGGGTATGTTGATGGATTTGGGAGAGTCGGCAGGTTTGGAGTGCGCACGGATCTGGGTATGTAGGTGGATTTGGGAGTGTCGGCAGGTTTGGGGTGCGCACGGATCTGGGTATGTGGGTGGATTTGGGAGTGTCGGCAGGTTTGGGGTGCGCACGGATTTGGGGTGCACACTGATTTGGGAGTGAACACTGAGTTGTGGTTTGCCTGCGGCTTTGCGGGTGTGCACAGTTTTGGGAGAACACACAGATTTACAGATGAGCGCAGATTTGGGAATCCCGGTGGATTCGGAGGTTTTCGGATCTCAAGGTTGTTTCATTGATACAAACTTTAATAATAAATGCAACCAGAACCTTGACCTCAGTTCTTGCTATTTTTTAGGGTGGAGGCAGATATTTTGAGACTGTTTGAAATGATCCCTTCTCTTAGATAATGTAACTTGCATGTGGATAATAGGATGTAAATGATTATACGAGGAACACATGTGGACATGTGTTAGCAATTTAAACTTTGTTCTTGCTATTTTTAAGGTGGAAGCAGCTATTTTGTAAAGTGGTTGAAGTGAATCCTGCTCGGTGAGAGTGTAATGTGTAGGTGTGCGCACGGATTTGTGTTCCGAATGGATTTGCGGATGTCCGCATATTTCAGGAGCTGTCGCTGAATCTCGGGGTGCGTATGGATTTGGTGGTAAATGTTGCTTTGCGGATGTGCACAGATTTAGGGGTATGTCAGACATTATGTGCGTGCACTGGAATTTTCGGGTGTCTGTTGCTTTTGGGGTGCACGCAGCTTTGAGGGTTGAATGAGGTTTTGCCAGTGAGCACAGACTTGTGGATGCACACTGATTTGCACAGAGTTGGGGGTTTTGGCGGATTCGGAGGTGGGAACTGGCTTGGGGGAGCCGGAGGATTTGGAGGTCTGTCAGAACTCAAGATTGTTCCGTTTTTAATGCAATAACAATTAATTCAATATGTACTTTGACTTCTGTTCTGTTTTTTTTTTAAATGGAGATAGCTATTTTATGAACTGTTTGAAATGATCCTTACTCCGGGATAATCTAATTTGCGTGTGCGGGTGTCTGCTTAAATGGAGTTGTGACGAGTCTCGAGGTTGATTTATTTCTGACAGAGAAATTGAAATGTTGAAAGTTTGAAATGTGACCTCTGTTCTTGCTTGGTTACGGTTCAGCAGCCATTTTGTGAAGCGTTTGAAATGAGTGTTCGAGAACATCTGCATTGCGGAGACAGATGGGAAGGGACTGAACCAAGGAGGATAAACTGAATTGGAGGTGTACGGGCACGTGTATAGTCAGGTAGGGACAACCAGAGACACAGGCACAGAAACACACTGACACACACTAACACTTATAGACAGACAGACAGACAGACACACACACACACACACACACATACACGTGCGCACACACACACACACAAACACTCATAGACGCACACGCACGCACGCACACACACACACACACACACACACACACACACACACACACACACACACACACACACACACACACACACACACAGATACACTCAAAACTGCACTTTCTTATCCGCCTCTCCAGCTCTCAGCCGTGACCTTTGAAACATACGGAGTGACATAATTAAAACAGACCCCTCCCACCACTAGACTGCTCAATTTTATGGCATGTGTTCGGGTTAGGGATGGGTCCTGGATGAGCATCCAAATGATCTGCGTTTGACTAAGTCACTGAAGCAGTTGGAGGATTTAGTGGATATGAAATTGTGTTTATTCATCAATACAAACAGACATTTTCTTCGAGGCCTCTCAGTAAGGTCCCACAAGCACAAACTACATCAGAAGTTTATAATCTGGAGGAGAATGGTAACAGTAGGTGATTCAGTAGAATTTCAGAAGCACAATTACATATTTTACTTCAATATTCTGTGTCAGACAAATGGTTCATTTGAAGTACATATTTCCAGTGGAAGCACATTTAATTGATGAGACACCTCGGACGGTTCAGTCAACTTTTTTGTAACAAACTAACTCCCACACATGATCTAAATATTATTCATTAATTTAATCACAATCTGTCATCGCAGGGATTTTACCTGTCTGACGTAATTGGTTTGTAAATAATTTTTAAAACTTTATTTTTAAATCTGTTGAATTCTGTCCCAGTGGAATTGCTAAACGGCTTTAAAAACCCCAGGCATGTGGTGCCTGAACATTTCATTCCGAGAGATCGCCTGTCGCACAAAGAGACAAATCACTGGCCAGAGAAAATGTCTGCAGTGTACGATAGATACAGGAGTGTGGAGAAAATATTGTACATCTTCATTGCCGCCATTGGAGTTCCAGGTGAGTGAGCAGAACATTTCACGTTCGTTATTTCTGGGTTTTCTGAGCCTGTTTAAGATAATGTTACAAGCTTACAACCTGCTCATCACTGCGCAAATATCCATCAGAGGTATTGATCCAGTCAATTTCACATTCTGAATTTTCATATTTAATAACAAGTGGAACTAAATCTATGTTTCTCCTCTAACTCACGGGATCGAATAGAACGCTGTTCTTGCCTTGAATGACACCTTGTCCAGAGATGTCCCAGTGCTGGGGCCAGGGATCTCTCCGGGAAATGTGACTGGGAGATGTTTGCATTCTGAAGTACACTTTTCCTAAGTTATTGATCAGAGGGAAACCCTAGTCCTGCGCTTCACGTCTCCCTGTGGAGTCTGTCACAGTCGGATCCCACTGTCTGTTGGTCAATAATTGTGTCTGATCACCTGAATCAGAGTTCACGGATCTACTGCCGTGTGTTATCGAATTAAACTGCGCTGCAGAATTAATCCATTAACGGAGCAACTCAGCCACAGGTCACTAAGTTGTTCCTTCTTTCCCTCTGAAACCCGTCATTAATCGGGGCAGCTGTTCGTCTTGAAGGAGGGTCTCGACCTGAAAAGAAAGATAATTCAATTCCATGGATGCTGTCTGACCTGCTGAGTTCCTCCAGTTTTGTGTGTGTTTCACCTCTCTGTATCCCTTCTCGGCCTCATCAGATGCTGATTTTCCAGAGTCCTGGTCAGTCACAGTTAATTCAGTGAAACCGGCCCCATCAGCGACTGGAATGGGGATCAGCACCGATCGTTGTTGTTCATGCAGATCGTTTTTACCGCCAACGATTCCCCACACATCGTCTTATCTCCACACTGAAGAAGACAGGTCAGAGGCAGTGCGACCCATTTCTGGTGTTAGATTAGCAGCCGTTTACAGACTCTAGCACTCCCGAGTTTTACCTAAAGCCCGATCCCATGTCAATTCCTGGACAATGTTTTCAGTAATGCCCAGTGTCTGTTCTCTCTTTCCAGTGAATTTATTGGCGATTGTGATCCTGTC
This sequence comes from Hemitrygon akajei, assembly GCF_048418815.1. Classification (NCBI taxonomy): domain Eukaryota; kingdom Metazoa; phylum Chordata; class Chondrichthyes; order Myliobatiformes; family Dasyatidae; genus Hemitrygon; species Hemitrygon akajei. The sequence goes on from NW_027332011.1 coordinate 364,843, forward strand.
TCGGGGAAAGTGCGGCCTCTCTACCTGCACCACTCGCTACCTGGTGGCCATGGCAGCGGCGGATCTACTAACCATTGTCACCGAGGTCATTTTGGTTCGAATAAGATTCTATTACTTCCCGTGGATTTTTCTGAGCATCACCCCTGTGTGCAGTGTTATCGATGTACTGAGTAACACAGCTACACGATGTTCTGTCTGGTTCACCGTTACTTTTACCTTTGATCGGTTTGTCGCCATTTGCTGCCAGAAACTGAAAACAAGATATTGCACCGGGAAAACTGCGGCTGTGGTTCTAACAGCAACCGGCATACTGACCTGTCTGAGAAACGTTCCTCGATACTTCACGCGGGAACCCGCAATAATGATCGATAATGTACCGTGGTTCTGCATTATCATGGACAATTATTTCATTGAACCCGGATGGGTAGTGTATGACTGGCTCGATACGGTTTTAACTCCGTTCCTCCCTTTCGCTGTGATCCTGCTGCTCAACGCTCTGACAGTCAGGCACATTTTAGTGGCCAATCGAGTCCGTAAGGGGCTGAAGGGTCAGAACAAGGGAGAGAACCGCAGTGACCCGGAGATGGAGAGCAGGAGGAGGTCTGTGGTTTTACTCTTCACCATCTCCGGCAGCTTCATCCTCCTGTGCATGACAATGGTTGTAAATTTCATATATTATCAGGTCACGGGAACAGGACTCGATTTCAATGCTTCTGAATGGATCTTTCACTACCTCGGGTATTTCTTGATGAATTGCAGCTGCTGCACGAACACAGTTATTTACGCGGTGACTCAGTCGAAATTCAGGGAGCAGGCCATCAGCGCGGTGAAATATCCCGTCACTTCGATGTTTCAGTTGATTAACGGCGCCGCATCCTGAGTAGTCGCCAGAGGCGGCGGCAGAGTCTCCAGTCCGGGCTCCAGCTCCTCAGATTCACCACCTGATCTCCCAGGTGTTATTCCCGGGCGGATTGTCCCATCGACCGGCAGTCCGGGACGTTAAGATAGTGAGTGTGGGGGGAGGGGCAACGCACAGTCCAAGAGAGTCAGAACCTCATTCTTCCCGCCAGATGCCAGACAAAGAACTACTCCGGAATGCCGTCCGCACATTCGTCTGCGGATATGTCCATCTATTCCCATTCCGCTCACCAACTTCACTGTCAGACATTCCCACAAGACCGCGCGGGACGAGTCTGTTGCTCATTTAATAACCCAATGTGAATCACACCAGTCTCCACCATCTCGTTTAATGATTGGCAAAATTAAGGCACTACAACTTAAAGGCGCATTCCCGTTATCAACTGGACTGGACTGGGGTGTAGAGAACTGGGAAATAATAGAGAACTGCTTCTGTCTTCTAATGAAAGCTAAATTACCCCCAACAAATCCTATCGATTATACGTAATGAAACACAATACTACTAATTAAATTAAAGTCACACCCATGACTTAAGAAAGCAGTTAAATGAAATCAACTAAGGCCCCCAAAATTGCAATAAAGCCTGTATGATTTCTTTCCTGATATGCTTCACCCTGAAATGGCCTGTGTTCATAATGAAAAAGTCTACACAATCCAGAAATATGCTTTGGAACATGACAAAAGGAATAATTAAGCTTAGTAAGTCATGGCGATATACTTCCTTCGCTTCTTGCTTCTCCCATAAACCCAGCACTTTCATGTTCCCATTCTAGTTCATGTCAATATAATTCCGTCCGTTCTTGTTTTACCCCTTTCTCCTCATACACCCAACACGTTTATGTATTCTGTAAAGGTGTACACATTTTCCCATCAGTCTTTCCATCAGCTCCTAATTCTCAACATACATAACTCTGAACTTCTGAATTGTTAAGTGAAGTGTCTTTATCCACAGTTAAACTTTTGTAACTCACAGTCAACCCACTCGTTCCCCTCAATACACCTGTGTTCAGGGACCTACAAGACAAAAATATATAAACAAGTACTTGAATATGAATTAATGCCTGGTGAGTTTAAGTTTACCAGTCACAGACGTGTTAAACTTTTTGATGGCCTCTGGATAATACACGTTCTTTAACCTGTTGAACTGCAACTGCCTCTGTTTTCATTAGGCAACATTTTCACATTTTCACTTCTCCCTATGACTGACGTTCACATTAACTAATCTTCTCAATTGACCGATAGGCATCTCAGCCAGTGACAGCAGGGGACAGCGGTCCGTCTGAGCTACGATAGGCCGGGTGGAAATCTGCCCCATGCTCAGCCCCTCTTCTGCTCCATCGACGTTGCAGAGTTCAGAGAGTAGCTGCTGTCGGAGTCTCCGTCCTCGGCATTCACAAAGACGAGCGTGGTTCCCCTTCGACGCCTCGGTGGGTCTATTCCAGCGATGTTTGTGGTGGCGGAATAAAAGAGTTTTGCTAGCTGTTTCTTTTTTACACAACATTATTGTGGAGAAAAGTTAAAAAATACACTAAATTTAAAAATACATAAATAGAGGAAGAATGGATTCATCAGTTATTGTTCCCCGTTTCAACTTAAATTTATGCTCTCGGGTATTAGATATTTCCTCCTTGTGCAAAATACAGGTTGTCCACTCTGTCTGTGCCTCTCACATTCCGATAAACGTCTGCCAGACCTCCCTCAGCGTCCACCGCTCCAGAGAAAATAAGCCTAAACTGCCCAATCTCTCCTTATCCAGGCTGCAACCCGGTAAAACTTTTCCACTCACTGTCTAAAACCTTCACATTTTTCCGATGATAGAATTGCAACTCCTCAGATGCAATGAAACTAGAGATTTATGAACCTGTGATATACCTACCTGACACCGAAACTCAGTGCCTCGACTACTGAAGACCAGCAGGCCGGACATCGCTTTTACCATCCCATCACCCTGCGCAGCCGCTTTCAGGGGGTTACACACAGGAATCCTCCGTATCCTGGTGCATTTCCTCTGGAGTCATCTGCAGAATATATCCTTTGTATGGAATGTTAAACAGAACTGAATGCAATATTTAAAGAAACATACCAATTCAGGCACCATCTATGGAGAGGCATAGAGCTGACGTTTCGAATTAGACACTTTACTTTCAGCATTAACACCTGCAGTTCCTTGCCGACTTGGTGCCCAACAAAATAGTCCCGTCTGCTGCGTGTATCCCATCTCCTCTGGGCATGAATTAGCTTGAATAGTCACATGAGCACAGGAGGCTGAAGGTTATTTTTCCCGCTGTAAGAGTCTTTGACTTAATCTTTCTTATTTCGTACTTAACGACAATATATTTTAACTTTGTATAATTACAAAGGATGGATTATTAACGGGATACGTTTGGTTTATTAACGGGATATAAAGTGGGCAATTTCCACAGAACCTGTTGGGATATACTGCAGATTATTGAGAGCCAAAAGTAAGATCGCAGAAAAGTGATTATAAATGTTTTAAGTAGGGGGTAGATCATCCTGGAAAATATAAACTCACGCAGTGGCAGGAAAATTTTTGGAAACGATTCTTAGGGATAGGATATAGAGTTACGTAACACCACCTGGATAAACAGACCAAGAGTTTCTTCCAATCTGTGATGACCTGTTTTCTAGCCGAGTCCTTTCGACCTGCACCGGGACCATATTCGTTCATACTCCTCCCGTCCATGTACCTATCCAAATGTTTTCACCACTTTCTCTGGCCAATCCACACTCACACTGCTTTCTGAATTAGGAAAGCATCTCATCTTCCCCTTAAGCAACACACCTTTTACACTTAACTTATGACCTCTTGTTCTAGTCTCGCCCAAGCTGAGGTGGCAAAACCATTTGAATCATTCTCTCCAACTCAGGTCCTCAAATCCTGGGAAAATCATTATAAATGTTATCTGTAATCTTTCAAGCTTCTTGATATCTTGCCCATGGATAGGTGGCCCAAACTGCACACAATACTCCAGGATTGTCCTCACTACCGTCCTTTACAACCTCAACATAGCATTCCAATTCGTGTTAACAGTACTTATATTTATGAAGGCCAATGTGCCAAAAGCTCTGTTCATGACTCTACCTTGAGGTATGGGACTATATTCGCAGATCCACCTGTTCTCCACAGGCGACAATCCCCCGCCAGTCACTGTGTTAGTTCTACCTGGTTATTCCTGGCTAAGTACAACACCTCACAATGGTCCACATTATATGCCAGCTGCAAAATCCTCAGCCCATTTATCTAGCGACTACAGTGCCCACTGACGTCACACTCTGTTCTCTGTCTGGAAACAATTTATCAAGCTGACCAGTCGGAAACTGGTTTAACTTTTTGTAAGGCCTCGGGATATGACACGCAACTGAACTTCAGCGTGTTGAACTGCATCTGCCTCTATTTTCTCAAGGCGACATAGATACTATTTTCACATCTCCACCTCTCTCGTGAGTGACGGTGAGATGAAATATTTGAACGACAGGCAGCTCAGCCAGAGAGAGCAGGGGACAGAAGTGGGTCTGACCTACGATAAGCCGGGTGGAAATCTGTGCCATACATAGCCCCTCCTCTTCCACTCCATCACCCTTCCGGACTGCAGCGAGTTGATGCCATCGGTGGTATTAAGAAAAGATACAAAATTACACTGAATTACAAAATACCTAATTAGTGCAAAAATGACTCATCAGTTAGGGTTCTAGATTTTACCTTAAGTACATTGGCTCTGGAATTAGACTTTTCCTCCTTAGTGACGAAGATACATGTTGTCCACTCTGTCTGTGCTTCTCATATTCCAATAAACCTCTGCCAGACAACCCTCAGGCTCTGCCGCTCCAGGGAAAATATCCTTAGATTTTCCAAACTGTCCTTATCTACTCAGAATCCTGGCAAACCTCTCTACCCACCGTCCAAAACCTCCATATTTTCCTATAATAGAATCGCAGCACTTGAGATGGGATTAAACTGGAGATTTATAAAACTGCAAAATGTAGTATCTACCTGACACTGGAACCCAGTGCCTCGACTGCTAAAGACAGGCAGTCCCGACACCGCCTTTACCACCCACCCTGAGTAGGCACTTTCAGGGAGTTATACAGAGATGTTCCGCGGTATCCTCCAGCACTAACTATCCTTTGTATAAAATGCTAACGGGAACTGAATGCAGTATTTCAGGAAACATACCAGGTCAGGCACCATCTATTGAGCAGATGTTTCGGATGATACCCTTCACTTTCAATATCGCCACCGGCACTTTGCAGGCCGAACTTGGTGCCCACCAAGACAGACCAGGGATCACCATTGCAAACTTTTGTCTGTATTCTACAAGCTTCCTGATATTTTTCCTGCGTTCCCAGATCCCTCTGCTGTCTGCAGACCACAATCTCCTACCATTCACCCTACATTGGCTGTTCCTGGCAAAGTGCAACACATCACACTGGTCCACATTTCATTGCACTACAAAATCTTCAGCCGATTTACCCAGCTGCTACAGACATCTTCAAAGTTCGATAATCTACTTCGCTGTCCACTCGCGCTCTGAATCTAGGTGTCATCTGTAAATCCAGTTTACCTTATTACCACTGAAATCCAAATACTTAAAGTGGCGTGCAAAGGTTTGGGCACCCCTGGTCAAAATTTCTGTTACTGTGAATCGCTTGGTGAGTAGAAGATGAACTGGTCTCCGAAAGTCATACGGTTAAATACGAAACATTCTTTTCAACATTTTAAGCAAGATTAGTGTATTATTTCTGTTTTGTACAGTTTTAGAGTGAAGAAAAGGAAAGGAGAACCACGCAAAAGTTTGGGCATCCCAAAAGAATTAAGCTCTCAGATAACTTTTACCAAGGTGTCAGACCTTAATTAGCTGTTACGATGTGGCAACAATGAATATAGAACTGAGACAGGCTTTTTTAAATCATCAAATAAATCTTTTATTAAACACTGCTCAAGAAAACATAAAAGTAAACAAACGACTTACTTAACCGGAAGTGGACTGCTATACGGCAGCTCGAACAGTTCTTATAACGAGAAACACGAACTCAGTTCTTTAAAGTAGTAAATGCAAAAGTCCATTGATTTACACAGTCAATTAGGAGAGACTTTCCTTGAAGTACTAAATTATCCTACGACGTGACGTTACTGCCGATCCCAAGTGAAAAATGCCTTGCCCGAAGGATTTACGATGAAGGAAATAAAACGGCTTAAAGGCGCTGACCTTTCCTTGGAGAAACCCTGCTCCAGTCCTTTCTGCTCTTCAGCAGGGACTACCTTGGATTGCAGGTTACTGATTCCTTCCGAATGAAGATTAAATAAGGTCGAACCTGTTGTACCGCCGACAACAACAACTTGTCTCCATCCTTCAGCTTCCCAAATGTAGATAATTCTTCACTCTCCGACTGGAGTTTAACCAGCAGTGATTTTCAGAACTGCCGGCATAACTTTTCTTACAGTAGAAATGAAAACTCCACTTTCAAAACGAAACTGAGGCATAAAATCAAATGCGCAGCAGAACGAAGTCACTGACGAAGTCACCCTCTCCAAAATGTCAGCATCCTTCCAAAAGTAGAATGACCAGAACTGTATGAAATACTCCAGATGTGGCCGAGCCAGAATTTTAAAAAGTTGCAGTTTAATCTCCTGACTTTTCACCTCAACGCCCTTCACCGTGCCTCTGTCAGGATCAAGCGTCAAGCTGACGGCCATCGCTCCAAGGCCCCACATTACCGACAGAGACAGCGTGTGTGGTTTTCAACTTCAGACCTACCCCACAAGGTGGATTCCCACAAATTCCCGCTTCATCGGCCTCTTTGCCATTGTTCAAGTCATCAGCCATGCTGCAGTCCGTCTCAAACTCCCCTCCATTCTCCGCCGCATTCATCTCACCTTCCATGTCTCCCGCATAAGGCGTATTATAGGTCACCACTGTGTCTTGTCCCAAAACCTCCCACCCTCCAGGTTCATCGATGGGTCAGAGGTGTTCACGGTGCGTCGGCTGCTGGACGTTCGTCACCAGAGGCGTGGCCTCCAGTACCTTGTGGACTAGGAGGGCTACGGACCTGAGGAGAGGTGCTGGGTCCCAACCCGTAATATCCTGGAGGCCTGGCTCATGAGGGACTTTCATCGCCAGCACCCAGCTCTACCCGCCGTGGACTTTTTCTCTGTCCAGTGCTACAGACGATGAGATGTTGAGATTACACATGCCTGAGGTTTTTAATATCATTTAGCGACTCAACAGAGACAGATTTCAACAGATTTAAAAGTAAAGATTTTTAATTTACACAGCAGGTGCAATCCTCGCTGTGACAGATTCAGAATAAACTGATGAATTTATATTTAGACAATTTGTGGGAGATAGTTTGTCCCAAAAATGGTGACTGAACCTTCCGAGGTGTCATGTCAGTTAACGGTGCTTCCACTGTACATATGCACCATTTGTCAGACACAGAGTATGGAAGTAAATTATGGCATAGTAGCTTGTGAAACTGCATTGAATCACCGACTCTTACCAAGAGCATAAACTCTTGATGAAGGTTATGTTTAGGGGAATCTCCTGAGGGGGTTTCCAAAATAATGTCCGTCTGTGTTGATGAATAAACACTTTCCTATCCATGAAACGCTCAACGACTTCAGCGACTCAGTCATACTCAGAACATTTGGGGGCTCGTCCAGGACCCGCCCCTAACCCTGACATATCGCCATCAAACTCACCAGTCTAGTGTGGGGGAGCATGTTTTAATTATAGCACCCTGTTTGTGTTTAAAAAACACGGCAGAAAGCCGAAGGGGCGGTAAGAAAGTCTGTCCACACTCTTGTACTTATTCAACATTGGAAATAGTGTCTCTGTCCAGTGATTTGTCCCCGTCTACAACAGGCGATCTCTCCGAATGAAATGTTGAGGTAGAACATGCCTGGCGGGGACAGATTTCAATGATTTAAAAATAATTTAAAAAATTATTTACAAACCAATTGCGTCAAGCAGGTGCAAACCCTGGACCACTTTTGGGAGATATTTGTCCCAACAAAGGGGACTGAACGTTTCGAGTTGCCTTATCAATTAAATGTACTTCCACTGCATATATGTACTTCAAAGGAGCTGTTTTTCAGACACAGAATATTGATATAATTTGTGTCATTCTACCTTGAAATTGAACTGATTCATCGACCGTTACCATTCTCGTCAGGAGTATAAACTCTGGATGCAAGTTATGTTTCGGGAACTCTACCGAGGGGGTTTCCAAAACAAAACGTCTGTTTGTGGTGATGATAAAACACTCCCCTATCCATGAAACCCTCCAACGACATCAGTGACTCAGTCAGTCAGAATATTTCAGGGTTCGGCCAGGACCCATCCCTAACCCTAACACATGGCCATCAAATTCAACAGTCCAGTGGGGGGAGTATGTTTTAATCATGGCATCCTGTGTGTGTCAAAATACATGGCTGAGAGCCGGAGTGGCGGATAAGACGGTGTGTGTGTGTGTGTGTGTGTGTATGTGTGTGTGTGTGTGTGTGTGTGTGTGTGTATGTGTGTGTGTGTGTGTGTGTGTGTATGTGTGTGTGTGTGTGTGTGTGTGTGTGTGTGTTGCATGTTCAAGAACCAATAAGTAATCAAGAAAAGAGCTCAAAATTCAAATTTCATTTATTATTATTTTATGTACGAATGAAACTGCCTTGAGACTCGTCACCTGGCCAGATCAGCAGACACCCCCACATGCACAGAGCAAGAATGATTTCAAATAGTTCACAAATCGGCTGTCTACATTTAACAAAAGCAAGAACAGAAGTCAAAGTTCATATTGCATTTATTATTGAAGTCTGTTTCAACGGAGCAACTTTGAGAACCTGACTCAACAGAGACAGATTTCAACAGATTTAAAAGTAAAGATTTTTAATTAACACAGCAGGTGCAATCCTCGCTGTAACAGATTCAGAATAACCATATAACCATATAACAATCACAGCACGGAAACAGGCCATTCCGGCCCTCCTAGTCCGTGCCGAACTCTTAATCTCACCTAATCCCACCTAACCGCACTCACCCCATAACCCTCCACTCCTTTCCTGTTCATATACCTATCCAATTTTACCTTAAATGACACAACTGAACTGGCCTCTACTACTTCTACAGGAAGCTCATTCCACACAGCTATCACTCTCTGAGTAAAGAAATACCCCATCGTGTTTCCCTTAAACTTTTGCCCCCTAACTCTCAAATCATGTCCTCTCGTTTGAATCTCCCCTACTCTCAATGGAAACAGCCTATTCACATCCACTCTATCTATCACTCTCAAAACTTTAAATACCTCGATCAAATCCCCCCTCAAACTTCTACGCTCCAATGAATAGAGACCTAACTTGTTCAACCTTTCTCTGTAACTTAAGTGCTAAAACCCAGGTAACATCCTAGTAAATCGTCTCTGCACTCTCTCTAATTTATTGATATCTTTCCTATACTTCGGTGACCAGAACTGTACACAATATTCCAAATTTGGCCTTACCAATGCCTTGTACAATTTTAACATTACATCCCAACTTCTGTACTCAATGTTCTGATTTATAAAGTCCAGCGTTCCAAAATCCTTCTTCACTACCCTATCTACATGAGACTCCACCTTCAGGGAACTATGCACTGTTATTCCTAGATCTCTCTGTTCCACTGCATTCCTCAATGCCCTACCATTTACCCTGTATGTTCTATTTGGATTATTCCTGCCAAAATGTAGAACGTCACACTTCTCAGCATTAAACTCCATCTGCCAACGTTCAGCCCATTCTTCTAACCGGCATAAATCTCCCTGCAAGCTTTGAAAACCCACCTCATTATCCACAACACCACCTACCTTAGTTTCATCGGCATACTTACTAATCCAATTTACCACGCCATCATCCAGATCATTTATGTATATTACAAACAACATTGGGTCCAAAACAGATCCCTGAGGCACCCCGCTAGTCACCGGCCTCCATCCCGATAAACAATTATCCACCACTACTCTCTGGCATCTCCCATCTAACCACTGTTGAATTCAATAAACTGATGAATTTATATTTGGACCATTTGTGGGAGTTAGTTTGTCCCAAAAATGGTGAATGAACCTTCCGAGGTGTCTTCTCAGCTAAAGATGCTTCCACTGTACATATGCACCATTTCTCAGACACAGAATATGGAAGTAAATTATGGCATAGTAGCTTGTGAAACTGTATTGAATCACCAACTCTTACCAAGAGCATAAACTCTTGATGAAGGTTATGTTTAGGGGACTCTACTGAGGGGGTTTCCAAAATAATGTCTGTCTGTGGTGATGAATAAACACTTTCCTATCAATGAAACGCTCAACGACTTCAGCGACTCAGTCATACTCAGAACATTTGGGGGCTCGTCCAGGACCCACACAGAACACAGACATAACGCGATCAAACTCACTAGTCCAGTGTGGGGGAACGTTTTAATCATAGAACCCTGTATGTGTCAAAGAACACGGCTGAAAGTCGGAAAGGCGGTAAGAATGTGTGTGTGTGTGTGTGTGTGTGTGTGTGTGTGTGTGTGTGTGTGTGTGTGTGTGTGTGTGCGTGCGTGTGTGTGCGTGTGTGTTTAGACCCATTGTCTCTGCCTGACTTTGGATGACTATACACTTGTCTGTCTCTATTTCAGTTTATCCCCCTTGGTTCATGCCCCTAATTTAATGACCCAAGTAATTTGAGACAGTAAGGAGGTATGGGATGCAAGGGTACGTTGCTTTGTGGATCCAGAATAGGCAAAGAGTGGTTGGAGACGGGTCATATTCTGCATGGACGCCGGTGACCAGTGCTGTGCCTCAGGAATCTGTTATAAGACCATAAGACCAAAAGATTTAGGAGCAGATTTAGGCCGTTCTGCCCAATAATCAAGAGGGCAGAATCCAAATATCATTTATTATTATTTTATGTACAAATGAAATAACCTTGAGACTCGTCACCTGTCCAGATCAGCAGACACCCCCACATGCACAGTTGAAGAATAATTTCAAATAGTTCACAAATCGGCTGACTGCATTTAACAAAAGCGAGAACAGAAGTCAAAGTTCATATTGCATTTATTATTGAAGTCTGTATAAACGGAACAACTTTGAGATTCGATACTCCTCGAAATCCAACGGTTCCCACAAGTCAGTGTGCACCCCCGAATCCGCCAACACTCCCAACTCTGTGCAAATCACTGTGAGCCCACAAATCTGTGCTCACCGGTAAACGCGCATTCAACTCTTAAATCAGTGTGCATCCCTAAAGCAACGGACACCTCAAAATCCCTGCGCATCCACCCATTCGCTTCCGTACCCCTAAATCTTAGCACATCCGTAAAGCAAGATCAGCCGCCGAATCACTCCTGCCTCCCCAGGTCTCCAATGTGTCCCGTTCCCAGTTCATTCAATATTCGATAGCTTTCAAACTGATTTCTCCCCCATTTTCCGCCCAGAATCTCAAAGGTTCACTCTTTCATTCCCTGTTCAACCTCCTCAGAGTTAAGCCCATGATATTGCTGTATCCCTTGCAAGCAATGCAATGCTGTATAGTTCTCTGAACCAGTGTACACACATCCCTCTGTTGTTCCAGCCAAGTGTGCTCAGTCGCCAAGCCGTCACGACAAAGCGCCAGCGTTGTCTGCTAGCTACCCTCTGACACAAAGAAACACACGGGAACTCATATAAACACGCATAGATGCAGACATACAAAGATACATTAATAATGATCACGTTATAAACTTTGAACTTTTAAAGATGGAGGCAGCTATTTCGCGATCTGTTTGAAATGAGTTTTGCTCTCGGAAAATCTAATATGTCTGTGTCGATGTCAGCGGGTTTGAGGGGAACACTTGGGAATGGGGCTGTACATTGATTTGCTGATGAACAGACATTTCAGGGTATGTTGGCGAATACGGGTACGCACACTGATTTCGGAGAGTCAGTTAATTTCGGGGTGCATGCTGATTTGAGGGTTGAATGATGTCGGGATGTTGGGGGTGTTGGCGGATTCGGGGATGAGCACTGGCTTGGGGGAGCTGGTGGATTTGGAGGTTGTCAGAACTCAGGGTTGTTCCGTTTTTAATGCAATAATAATTAATTCAATATGAACTTTGACCTCTGTTCTTTTTTCATGGAGGTAGCTATTTTGTGAACTGTTTGAAATGATTCTTTCTCCGGGATAACCTAATGTGCATGCAGGGGTGTCTGCCGAAATGGAGCTGTGACGAGTCTCAAGGTTGTTTTATTTCTCCATACATTAATAATAAATGCAATTTGAAATCGGCCCTCTGTTCTTGCTTTGTTACATTTCAGCAGCCATTTTGTGAAGCGTTTGAAATGAGAGTTCGAGAACATCTGCATTGCGGAGACAGATGGGAAGGGGCTGAACCAAGGGGGATAAACTGAATTGGAGGTGTACGGGCACGTGTATAGTCAGGCAGGGTCAAGCAGAGACACTGACGCACACTAACGTTCATAGACAGACAGACAGACACACACACACACACACACACACACACACACACACACACGCACGCACGCACGCACGCACGCACGCACGCACGCACGCACGCAAGCACACACACACACACAGTTCCTAATCCGCTTCTCCAGCTCTCAGCGTGTTCTTTGATACATACGGAGTGACATGATTAAAACATACCCCTCCCCCCACTAGACTGCTCAATTTCATGGCATGTGTTCGGGTTGGGGATTGGTCCTGGATGAGCCCCCAAATGATCTGTGCGTGACTAAGTCACTGAAGCAATTGGAGGATTTAGTGGGTATGAAATTGTGTTTATTCATCAACACAAACAGACATTTTCTTCGAGGCCTCTCAGTAGAGTCCTGCAAACACAAACTAAATCAAGAGTTTATACTCTTGAGGTGATTCTGAACAATTTCACAGGCACAGTGACATAATTTACTTCAATATTCTGTGTCCAACAACTGGTTCCTTTGAAGTACATATTTACAGTGGAAGCACATTTAATTGAAAAGACACCTCGGACGGTTCAGTTACCTTTGTTGTCGCAAACTAACTCCCACAAAGGTTCTAAATATTATTCAATGATTTAATCACAATCTGTCATCGCAGGGATTGTACATGTCTGACGTAATTGGTTTGTAAATAATTTAAAAACCTTTATTTTAAATCTGTTGAAATCTGTCCCTGTGGAATTGCTAAATGGCTTTAAAAACCACAGGCATGTGCTGCCTTAACATTTCATTCCGAGAGATCGCCTGTCGCACAAAGACACAAATCACTGGCCAGAGAAAATGTCTGCAATGTTGGATAGGTACATCAGTCTGGAGAAAATATTGTACATGTTCGTTGCCGTCATTGGAGTTCCTGGTGAGTGAGCAGAGCATTTCAAGTTCGTTATTTCTGTGTGTTAACCGGTGTGAACCTGTTTAAGATTATGTTACAAGCTTACAACCTGATCATCATTGCACAAATATCCATCAGAGTTATCGATCCTGTCAATTTCACATTCTAAATTTTCATATTTAATAACAAGTGGAACTAAGTCTATGTTTCTCCTCTAACTCACGGAATCAAATAGAACGCTGTTCTTGCCTTGAATGACACCGTGTCCAGAGATGTCCCAGTGCTGGGGTCAGGGATCTCTCCGGGAAGTTGTGACTGGGAGATGTTTGCATTCTGAAGTACATTTTTCCTGAGTTATTGATCAGAGGGAAACCCTAGTCCTGTGCTTCACGTCTCCATGTGGAGTCTGTCCCTGTCGGATCGCACTGTCTGCTGGTCAATTATCGGGTCTGATCACCTGAACCAGTGTTCACGGATCTGCTGCCGTGTGTTATCGAATTAAACTGCGCTGCAGAATTAATCCATTAACGGAGCAACTTAGCCACAGGTCACTAAGTGGTTCCTTCTTTCCCTCTGAAAACCGTCATAAATCGGGGCAGCGCTTCGACCTGAAGTAGGGTCTCGACCTGAAACGAAAGATAATTCGATTCCATGGATGCTGCCTGACCTGCTGAGTTCCTCCAGTTTTGTGTGTGTTGCTCCTCTCTGTATCCCTTCTCGGCCTCATCAGATGCTGATTTTCCAGAGTCCTGGTCAGTCACAGTTAATTCAGTGAAACCGGCCCCATCAGCGACTGGAAAAGGGGATCGGCACCGATCGGTGTTGTTAATGCAGATCGTTTTTATCGCCAACGATTCCCCACACATCGTCTTATCTCCACACTGAAGAAGACAGGTCAGAGACAGTGCGACCCAGCGCTGGTGTTAGATCAGCAGCCGTTTATAGATTCTAGCACTGTCTAAATCCAGATCAGCTGTTAGTTCACGCACAATGTTTTCAGTAATAACCAGTGTCTGTTTCCACTCTCCAGTGAATATAGTGGCGATCGTGATCCTGTCTCGGGGAAAGTGCGGCCTCTCTACCTGCACCACTCGCTACCTGGTGGCCATGGCAGCGGCGGATCTACTGACCGTTGTCACCGGCGTCATTTTGACTCGAATCAGAGTGTACCACTTCCCGTGGAGTTTTCTGAGCATCACCCCTGTGTGCAGTGTTATCGATGTACTGAGGTTCACAGCCACAGACTGTTCTGTCTGGTTCACCGTCGCTTTCACCTTTGACCGGTTTGTCGCCATTTGCTGCCAGAGACTGAAAACAAAATTTTGCACCAGGAAAACTGCGGCCGTGGTTCTGACAACAACCGGCGTACCAGCGTGTCTGAGAAGCATTCCCCGCTACTTTGTACGGGAACCCAGTGTGATCATCGACGATGTGCCGTGGCTGTGTATTACCAAGGACAATTATTTCACTGACCCCGGATGGGTAGGTTATGACTGGCTGGATACGGTTTTAACTCCGTTCCTCCCTTTCACGGGGATCCTGCTGCTCAACGCTCTGACAGTCAGGCACATTTTAGTGGCCAGTCGGGTCCGTAAGGGGCTGAAGGGTCAGAGCAAGGGGGAGAACCGCAGTGACCCTGAGATGGAGAGCAGGCGGAGGTCTGTGATTTTACTCTTCACCCTCTCCGGCAGCTTCATCCTCCTGTGTATGACATATGTTGTAAATTTCATATATTATCAGGTCGCAGGGAAAGGAAACAATTTCAATGACTCTGAATGGATCTTTCACTACGTCGGGATTTTCCTGCTGAATTTCAGCTGCTGCACGAACACATTTATTTACGCGGTGACTCAGTCGAAATTCAGGGAGCAGGTGATCAGCGCGGTGAAATATCCCGTCACTTCGATGCTTCAGTTCATTAATAAAGCCGCGACCTGAGTAGTCGCCAGAGGCGCACATTCGTCTGCGGATATGTCCATCTATTCCCATTCACTGTCAGACATTCCCATAAGACGGCGGGGAACGACTCAGATGCTAGTTTACTAACCCAATGTGTATCACACCAGTCTCCGCTATCTTGTTTAATGATTGGCCAAGTTAAGAAATTAAGTCAGGCTTTGAATAAACGGCGGTTGAAACTCCAACTTAAAGGCGCATTCCCGCTGTCAGCGGTGGCGTAGACAATTGGGAAATAAAATCCTCACTGTTTCTGTCTTCTAGTGAAAGCTAAATTACCCCAACAAATCCTATCGATTATACGCAATGAAGCACAATACTGCGAATTTAGTTAAATTCACTCCCATGACTTAAGAAAGCGGTTAAATGGAATCAATCAAGGCCCCCCAAAATTAAAATCAAGCCTGTATGATATGCTTCACGCTAAAATGTTCAATTGTTTCATAATAAAAAAAAACACGCGATCCGGAAACATGTTTTGCAACATGACAAAAGGAATAATTAAGCATAGTAAGTCATGGCGATATAATTCCTTCCCTTCTTGCTTCTCCCATCAACCCTGCACTTGTATGTTCCCATTCTAGTTCATGCCACTATAGTTCCATCCCTTCTTGTTTTACCACTTTTTGTCCATACACCCAACACGTTTATATATTCTCTGAAGGTGTATCCATTTTCCTATCAGTCTTTCCATAAGCTCCTAATTTTCAACATACAAAATTCTGAACTTCTGATTTGTTAAGTGAAGGATCTTTATCCACAGTTGAACTTTTGCAACTTACAGTCAACCCACTCATTCCTGTCAATACCTCTGTGTGCAGGGACCTGGAAGAAGAAAATGTATAAACAAGTACTTGAATATGAATTAATGCCTGGTGAGTTTCCAAACAGTAAATTTGACCAACTGCTAAAATAACGTTTTTAAGAGTCATCAAAACAGGAATGTAATCTGAACGTTGCGTGGGAAGAAATTTCTTCACCCACCTTAAGCCTAAAATGATGGCAACCAATTGTGCTCTATATACTGGTAAATGGTTGCAAAATAATTTCTCCATCATTGTCTATACTTCAGGGACAAAAATGGGCTACGCCGGCATTCCCAGTTAAATTATCTTTTGTTCCATCTGCAAAAATGCTTAAAACCTTGACACGATTAGTAACGATTGGCGGTTAACATATCATAATAATTTTCCTTAATATACTGATGAGACAACAGATTCTCCGGCAGAAAAGAATATTTACATGCTATTAAACTGTTCAAGCTAAAATCGACTAATGTGATTGTGAAAAGAAAACAAAGTAGAGTTACTGAGAACGCGACACTGGGACATATTGCATAATCCAACAAGCCCATACTCCAAGCGTGATAAGAGCCCAGATATCCAAAACAGAAAACACCCTTCCAGAGTGTTCCCACCCGTCCTCTAACACACTTTCAGCAGCATGATAATGTCTCTGCCCCCTAAAATTAATCGGGTATGTTAATATCAAGTTCACCTGCCGCAATTGTGAGGGTAATAATCCCATTTCAACCAGTAAAACTGAAAAATGGGTCGACTTTACTGCATATCAACACAATCTTAAAGTCTATGCTTGCATCACATCCAAGCATTTTAAAGCTGAAGATGAAGCTGATACATAAGCCACACAGACAGTATCGAGAACAGATTTAATTAAACAATTCTAAATGATTTTTGTCTAGCACCCAAGAATATCCACATGGACAGCTGAGAATATTTAATGTTCCTTTTTATTTATCAGTTATTATAACGATGTAGCTCTTCCATGCCAGCTTATTATCCACCCATATGCCTGAAAATCTTTGTACTGGCACGTCTTGAAGAGTTTGATCGTATAAATGCAAATCATCTGCAGATCAATTAAGCTTATTTGTAAAACACATAACTTATGTTTAGCTACTGAAAGCTTACATCGTCATCTATTTCCCTTTTGTTCAAACAAATTAATAGATAATTGCAACTCCATACACTAAAATTCAAATTTCTACCTCTTATCCTGAAAGCTCCTTCATCTGTACATAGTAATTTACCGACGCTATCTCTGCAAATATCATTAATCATATTATTAAATAATAAAGGGTTACAAATACTGTCTTGTACGCTCCCATTCGCTATCTCATACACACCAGGATATATCTTTCTCACCCTTACTTGCAGGGACATTCCAAAGGACAAACAAAAATCAGAAAAAATGCTGCAATCTCCCCTCTCCCAAAAGTCCTTCCTTCCATAAATATTACATGCCTTTTCAATATCAAAAGTACTATCATTGCAACAATTTATTTTAACTGAGCTTTCGGAATATTGTATTCCAGAAAATAAAACTGAATCCAACGTCATTCTCCCCTTCCAAAATATACTCTGATAAAACGATACCTTGTTTCCCTCTTCAAAAGTATAATTCAACCGTTCCAGTACTATACATCCATAAATTTACATAAATGAGAGGTTAACCATATTCGTCCATAACTGGAAGGATCAGACTGGGAGCTCCGGGTTTAGAATAGGCAATACTACTGTCATTTTCCACAAGTAGTACAAATTAACCACTTTAATACCCCACCTGTTGAATGATGTATTTCTACTACAAATGCCACATACGTTTAACTCACATTCACAACTATATACCCTACCCTTTTCCTTATGAAACTGTTAACACCAGTTACACCAAGATGTCTTTCTGCAGCTCTCACAATAATTTTAATTTCCTCAGTCGGACGAGGTATTTGATCAGTACAATTCACCACATCCGTTATAAACATCACAAGCTTCATTTCGTCCAGCAATAAAGTATCTTTATTGAGAGAACTGTGAAGACGACACATATTCACTGACTTCACTGTCTGTTCTCTGTTTGGGAAAAGTTATCAAGTTTACCAGTGACAGACGTTTTAAACTTTTTGAAGGCCTCTGGATAAGACACGTACAACTGTACTTTAATCGGTTGAACTGAAACTGCCTGTTTTCATAAAGCAACATAGATACCATGTTCACATTTGCACCTCTCCCCATGACTGATTTTCACATCAACTAATCTTCTCAATTAACCGATAGGCACCTCAGCCAGTGACAGCAGGGGACAGAGGTCCGTCTGAGCTACGATAGGCCAGGTGCAAATCTGCCCCATGCTCAGCCCCTCTTCTTCTGCTCCATCGCCGTTGCGGAGTTCAGAGAGTAGCTGCTGTCGGAGTCTCCGTCCTCGGCTTTCACAAAGACTGGCGTGGTTCCCCTTCGACGCCTCGGTGGGTCCGTTCCGGCGATGTTTGTGGTGGCGGAGCAAAAGTGTTTTGCCAGTTGTTTCTTTTTTGCACAACATCAGTGTAGAGAAAAGATTAAAAATACACTAAATTTCAAAATACATAAATATTGCAAGAATGGATTCATCAGTTAATGTTCCCCGTTTCAGCTTAAATATTTGCTCTCGGGAATTAGACATTTCCTCCTTGGGCAAAATACAGGTTGTCCACTCTGTCTGTGCCTCTCACATTCCTATAAACGTCTGCCAGACCTCCCTCAGCGTCCACCTCTCCGGAGAAAATCTGCCTAAACTGTCCAATCTCTCCTTATCCAGGCTGCAACCCGGTAAAACTTTTCTACTCCCCGTCTAAAACCTTCACATTTTCCGATGATAGAATTGCAACACCTCAGATGCAATGAAACTAGAGATTTATGAACCTGTAACATACCTACCTGACACCGAAACTCAGTGCCTCGACTACTGAAGACAAACAGGCCGGACATCGCCTTTACCATCCCATCGCACTGCGCAGCCGCTTTCGGGGGGTTACGCACAGGGATCCTCCGTATCCTGGTGAATTTCCTCTGGAGTCACCTGCAGAATATATCCTTTGTATGGAATGCTGAACAGAACTGAATGCAATATTTGAAGAAACATACCAGGTCAGGCACCATCTATGGAGAGGCATCGAACCGACGTTTCGAATTAGACACTTTACTTTCAGCATTAACACTGGCCGTTCCTGGCCGACTTGGTGCCCAACAAAATAGTTCCGTTTGCTGCGTGTGTCCCATCTCCTCTGGGCATGAATTAGTTTGAATAGTCACAAGGGCACAGGAGCTGAAGGCTACTTTTCCCGCTGTAAGAGTCTTTCACTAAATATTTCTTATTCCGTACCTAACTGCAATGTATTTTAACTTTGTATAATTACAAAGGATGTAGTGTTTGGTCAATTAACGGGAAATAAGGTGGATAATTTCCTCAGAACCTGTTGGAATATACTACAGATTATTGAGAGAGGTAGGGAACTGGACCAATATATTTGTTTTCACTCCAGCCAAAAGTAAGATCCCAGAACAGTGACTATAAATGTTTTTAAGTAGGGGGTGGATCATCCTGGAAAATATAAACTCACGCAGTGGCAGGAAAGTTTTTGGAAACGATTCTTAGGGATAGGATATAGAATTACGGAACACCACATGGATAAACAGACCACCGGCTCTTCCAATCTGTCATGACCTGTTTTCTGGCCTAGTCCTATCGACCTGCACCAGGACCATAACCTTTCATACTCCTCCCGTCCATGTACCAATCCAAATGTCTCCTGCTTTCACCACTTTCTCTGGCAAATCCACACTCACACTGCTTTCTAAATCCAGAAACTCCCTCTCATCTTCCCCTTAAACAATTCGCCTTTTACACTTAACTTATGACCTTTTGTTCTAGTCTCGCCCAAGCTGAGGTGGAAAATATCATTTGAATCATTCTCTCCAACTCAGGTCCTCAAATCTTGGGAAAATCATTGTAAATATTATCTGTAATCTTTCAATCTCCTTGATATCTTGCCCATGGATAGGTGGCCCAAACTGCACACAATACTCCAGGATTGTCCTCACTAACGTCCTTTACAACCTCAACATAGCATTCCAATTCGTGTTAACAGTACTTATATTTATGAAGGCCAATGTGCCAAAAGCTCTCTTTATGACTCTACCTTTAAGTACGGGTCTATATTCCCAGATCTGTCTGTTCTCCGCAGACCACAATCCCCTACCAGTCACTGTGTCAGTCCTACCTGGTTATTCCTGGCAAAGTGCAACACCTCACAATGATCCACATTATATGCCAGCTGCAAAATCTTCAGCCCATTTATCCAGCAACTACAAGACCCAATGACTTCACACTCTGTTCTCTGACTGGGAACGATTTATCAAGTTTACCAGTCGGAAACTGCTTTAACTATTTGCAAGGCCTCTGGATATGACACACAACTGTACTTTAGCGCGTTGAACTGCAACTGCCTCTATTTTCTCAAGGCAACATAGATACTATTTTCACATCTCCACCTCTCTGGTGAGTGACGGTCAGATGAACTATTTGAACGACAGGCAGCTCAGCCAGTGAGAGCAGGGGACAGCGGCGGGTCTGAACTACGATAGGCCGTGTGGAAATCTGTGCCATACTCAGCCCCTCCTCTTCCACTCCATCACCCTGGCGGAGCGCAGCGAGTTGCTGCTATCGGTAGTATTAAGAAAAGATACAAAATTTCACTGAATTACAAAATACCTAATTAGTGCAAAAATAACTGATCAGTTAGGGTTCTAGATTTTACCTTAAGTACATGCGCTCTGGAATTAGACTTTTCCTCCTTAGTGACGAAAATACATGTTGTCCACTCTGTCTGTGCTTCTCATATTACAGTAAACTTTTCCCACACACCACTCAGGCTCTGCCGCTCCAGAAAAAAAATCCCTAATTTTTCCAAACTCTCCTTATCCAGTCAGAATCCTGGCAAACCTCTCTACACACCGTCCGAAACCTCCATATTTTCCTATAATAGAATCACAGCATTTCAGATGCGATTAAACAAGAGATTTATAAATCTGCAAATTACAGTATCTACCTGACACTGGAACCAAGTGCCTCGATTACTAAAGACAGGTAGTCCCGACACCGCCTTTACCACCCACCCTGAGTAGCCACTTTCAGGGAGTTATGCACTGGGATCCGCCACAATCCCGCTTGATGTCCCGCGGAGTCCTCCAGCACAAACTATCCTTTGTATAAAATGCTAACGGGAACTGAATGCAGTATTTCAGGAAGCATACCAGGTCAGACACCATCTAATGAGCCGATGTTTCGGATGAAACCCTTCACTTTCAATATTGCCACTGGCACTTACAGGCCGAACTTGGTGCCCACCAAGACAGACCAGGGATCACCATTGCAAACTTCTGTCTGTATTTTTCAAGCTTCCTGATATTTTTCCTGCATTCCCAGATTCCTCTGCTCTCTGCAGACCACAATCTCCTACCATTCACCCTACACTGGTTGTTCCTGGCAAAGTGCAACACCCTCACACTGGTCCACATTTCATTGCAGCTGCAAAATCTTCAGCCGATTTACCCAGCTGCTACAGACATCCTCAACTTTCGATAATCTAATTCCATAGTTCAGCTGCAATTTATTAATATTATTATTTCCTGCGACGAGCTGAAACAGGGGCAGCAAATCAGACGTCATTCACACAAACCGGGGTTTGGGAGGGCGAACATCCGAATCTCACGGATTTGGCGGGACCGGGGTGTGTAAACCCTGGTCTTACGAGACTGGAGAAAGGAGGGTTACTCGGCGCTGAGTTGGGAGACTGCCAGTGAGAGATAATGAGCCCTGAGACTCCCGGGAAGTTTCAGAATCAATCTTGTGATTCGTCACTAACCCAGATCCACAGACACCCACGAAACAGTGTGCAAACCCATATTTGTGATCATCCCCATCTTCGATGGCAGAACAATAAATCTGCATACATCCACAAATCTGTGTACACCCGCAATCGCGCTGCCACCCCAGCATACACATTTCGTTATCCCAGAAAAAAATCATTTCAAATAATTCACAAAATTGCTGCCTCCACCTTAAGGAAATAGCAAGAGCAATGTTCAGTTGAAGGTGCACTCATAGATTTATATTTTTCAAGGTGGAAATAGCGATTTTTATCAGTGTTTGAACTGATTCCTGCTCTGGGACAGTCACCTGTGTGGGCTTATGCACAGATTCGGGGTGCGCACGTATGTGCGGGTTCATACCGATTTGGAATATGCGTATATTTCGGGGTTTGTCGGTGATATGTGCACACGGATTTGGGGTGCACACGGATTTGGGTTGCACACGGATTTGGGGTGCACACGGATTTGGGGTGCACACGGATTTGGGGTGCACACGGATTTGGTGGTGCACGCGGATGTGAACAGATTTAGGGGTTTCTCAGCTACAGTGCTGCACACGGAATTTGGGGTGTCAGTTGCTTTGCCGGTGAACTCTGATTCGGCGGTGTCAGTGTGTCGAATCTCAAAATTGTTTTAATTATACTTTAATAATAAATGCAAATTGATCTTTGATATCTGTTATTGGTCGTTGTGTTGGTGTCAGCTGTTCTTGATATACTTGAAATAAATCTTGCTCTGGGAAAATCTAATGTGGACGTAGGGGCGTCGACAATTTCGGTAATGAGCATGGTTTTGGGGTTACACAGAGATTTGAGGACGTGCGCTGATTTTGGAGTGGTTTGTGGAATATGAGGGTGCAAGGGGATTTGGGGATGTGCGTAGAAATTGCAGTTCTTTCAGCAAACATTGGGGTGCACAGGGATTCGTGGTGTCGGCGGATTCCCGGGCATATACTGACTCGGAGGTGCACACGGACGGGGGTGTGCGCAGAACTAGGGGGGAATAGGCCAGCATGGGTTTGCATGTGGATTTTGGAGTGCGCACGTATCTGGGTGTGGGTGTGGATTTGGGAATGCTGCCGGAGTTAGGTGTGCACACGGAATTTGGGGAATCGGTGGTTTTGGAGCATGATCATGGGCTTGGGGATGCGCACGTATTTCCGGGTTCTCAGGATTTGGAGATGTGACGACTCTCAGTTGTTGCATTTTTAGATACTGTAATAATAACGCACTTTGAACGTTCAATTACTTTCTCAGGTGGAGGCAGCCGCATTGTGGTCTATTTAAAAGGCTTATTGCTCTGGGATAATCCAATGTGCATGTCTGCTGCTTTGTAGCTCTGACGAATCTCAAGTCCGTTTCCTTTGTACATTCAATTTGAATTTTGACCTCTGTTCTTGCATTCTTATGGTTCAGGCGCCGTTTTGTGAAGAGATTGAAATTATTCTCACTTGGATAATCTAATTAGTAAGTGAAGGTATCAGCGGTTTGGTGTGCATGCTGATTTAGGGGTGCGGGAACGCAGGGTGAACAGTCGGGCCCCGAGGAGTCGGTAGAACAGAGGGATCTGGGAACACAGATTTATAGTTAATTGAAAGTGGCTTCACAAGTAGATTGGGTGGTGTAGAGAGCTTTTGGCACATTGGACCATGAATCAAAGGAGAATCAAAGTAGAATTAGTCCTTCAACCCACCTGTTAGGCTTTCCATCATGGCTGATCCCGATACCCACTCAACCTCAAACACATGCCTTCTCTCCATATCCTTTGATATCCTCCGCCTTAAAGAAACCCACAGGCTTGGCCTCCGCCACATGTTGTGGCAGAGCTTCCCGCAGGTTCACTACTCTCGGGCTAAGAAAATTCCTCCTTACCTCTCACATAAAAGAGAAAATCTGCTGATTCTGGAATCCAAGCAACACAACAAATGCTGGAGGAACTCAGCAGACCAGCCAGCATCAATGGAAGGGAAAGAGACAGAAGAAAGGATAGTGGCTCTGACCTCAGTGGTTAGGAAGATGCTGGAGTCTATTGTCAAGGAGGTGGTTTCGGGGTACTTGGAGATACATGAAAAAATAGGCAGTATTCAGCATGGTTTCCTCAAGGGAAAATCTTGTCTGACAATCCTGATTTGAATTATTGGAAGAAGAATGAAACACGATAGACAAAAGAGAAGTAGTTGATATTGTGAATTTTTTAACTTCAGAAGGCCTTTGATAAGAAACACATGATCCTACTTAACAATCTGCGAACCCATGGTATTAAAGAGATTATTCTAACAGTTGCTGACTGGCAAGGGGCGAAGAGTGAGAATAAATGGAGCTTTTTCTGATTTGCTGCCAGTGACTAGTGTTGTTCCACAGAGCTCTGTGTTGGGACCGACTCCTTTTACGCCATGTGTCAATGATTTGGATGATATAATTGATGCTTTCTTGCAGTTTTTGCATACAATGCGAAAATAGGTTAAGGGGCAGGTAGTTTTGAAGAAGTAAAGAGGCTTCAAAATTACTTAGACAAATGAAGAAAATGGACAAGGAAATGGCAGATGGAGTACAGTGGTAGACGGTCGCTGTAACCTATCGAATTGTGAAATGCCCTGCAAGAGTGGATATGGAGTGAATATGCCCTATGGTAGGACGGCCTATGACTAGAGGACACAGATTCAGAATGGAGGGATATCCTTTAAGAACGGAGAGGAAGAGGAATTTTGTTAACCAAAGAGTGGTAAATCTGTGCAATTCGTTGTCACGTGAAACAGTGTGATGTCATGTCTCTACGTATGCATGAGGCTGAGGTTGACAGATTCCTAATTGTTCAGGGCATGAAGGGACAAGGGAGAAAGATGGAGAGGGTCAATGGATCAGCTATGATGAAATGGTGGAGAAAATTTGATGGGAAAAATGGCCTAATTCTACTCCTTTCAAATGTGGTAGTGTGGTCAAAGTTACGGCGGATCAATTTCCAGTTTGTGACAAGGTATCAATGTATCCTGACCATTGTGGAAGTCTAGTACAGAAATTGCAGGACCCTTGACAGAGGTATGTATGACTTCTTTAACCATGGAAGTGGTGTCCGCTGTTAGTTTCCATTATTTCAGAAAGTCTCTGAGGATAAGCCGGGAAAGTAGGAGACAGGTGAGCCTCTGACATCAGGGGTTAACTGATTGGAAGACATTCTAAGGGACAGGATATACAAGTAAGTCAAACTTTGCAGCTGACTATGGCAGATGGAAAAAATGGCCGAAGGTTTTGCCGCTGGAATGTAATCTGGACCAGTGTGAGGTGTTGCACTTTACCAGGAACAACCACGGTCGGACTTACACAGTGCGTGGTAGGGGATTGTGGTCTGCGGAGAACAGATGGATCTGGGAATACAGCTCCATTATTGAAGGTAGGGTCATGAAGAGAGCCCTTGGCACATTGGCATTCATAATCCAAAGTACCCTATACATGAATTAGAATGTTATGTCGAAGTTGTATCGGATGTTAGTGAGGACAATCCCGGAGTATTGTGCGACAGTAAAAACAATAATATGTTTGAAACATTAGAGGAAAAATTTATAATAATTTTCCGAGGAGCTGAGGACCTGAAATAGAGAGAAAGGCTCCATAGGTTTAATCTCTCCCAAACTGAGACATTCGCTCCTCAGGCTGGGTGAGACTACAACAAGAAGTCATAGGTTAAGGGTAAAAGTTGAAAAGTTTAATGGGAAGATGGAAGGGAATGTCTTTACCCAGAGGGCAGTGGGAATGTGGGAATGTCGCCAGAGGAAGTAGTTGAATACAGGTTGTTTGGCAACATTTTGGAGAATCTTGGATAAGTACATGGTAAAGGGGTATATGAAAGGCTATTGTGCTGCTGCAGGTCGGTGGGGCTAGGTCAGAAAACAGGTCGTCACAGATTGAATGAGCTGGATGGTGGGTTTTTGCGTGTTGTGTTTGATAACTCTATATCCTCTCCAGTAACTTACCTACCCCTGACGTGAGTCCATATTTTCCAGAACTACCAATTCCCCTTCTTAAAAAATAGAATAATATTTATTATCTTGTTTTTGTGCAATTGCTTGTGGCTGAAAATAACACAAGTATATTGGTTAAGTCCTCAGTGATGTCATCTCTGCCTCTCTCAATAACCTGCAGTATTTTCCACTAAACACTCGGGATTTATCCACCTTGCTGTTCTTCAAGAGAGCAAACACTAACACATTAGTAGTTTTGGAAATTTAACAAAAACAAACATTGCTGATAACTACAGGATGGATGGCATCCGTTAGTCTCGCGAGACCATGGACCCGCGCCTAGAAAGTCTCACTTCAGCCTCTGCAGAGCGCAGGCCTGGGCAAGGTGGTATAGAAGACCGGCAGTTGCCCGAGCAGCAAGCCTCCTCTCTCCACGCCACCGATGTTGTCCAAGGGAAGGGTAAGGGCCGATACGGCTTGGCACCAGTGTCGTCGCAGGAGTTGTCAGAGCAAGGCTGAAGACTGCCTTAGGGACTCCAGCTCCGGATTTGTCCTCCAGTTTTACTCCCGAAGCCTTTCCCATAAGTGGGTATGGCCGCAAGGCAGCGGAGGTTTGAAAGCAGAGCTTTCCCTCTCTTAGATGGACTGCCTTCCCAGGCTGACGAGCTCCATCTACCCGAAGCGCTGGTTTTAAGGCGCGAAAACCCGCCTTCACCCCTTCTCCTGTCAGTAGAAACAGTTTCGCCGGGCTTCGAGGCTAAGCCACGGGAGAAGGCCAGGAATTGGACTTGAGGCTATTTGAGGCGCACTTTTAGGTAGTGGGAGCTTGTCCCCATTACCACTCGTCGGTTGACAACCTTGGAACCGATAATTAGAGGATAGGAAAGGTTTAGTCATAGACTCTTAGAGCAGGAAAAAGTGCCTTTAGCTCCTGCGGCCGTTTGACTGAGATATGCATTTAAGCAGATTCATGTTTCAAAATTAATGGAACAAACGCGCACAGATGGCACTAGTTTGCTGGGCAACAAGTCGGCCTGGAAGGGCCAAGTACCAATAATTATAAGATGAGATTGGAATGAGATTGGATAATTTAGTGATTTTTTCCCCGGAGCGGTAGAGTTCGAGGGAAGTTTATCGGTAAATGAGAGGCACAGACAGAGTGGACAATCTGTATTTTTTTCCGTCAGAGGGCATATATTTAAGGTGAAAGGGAGAATCATTTTTGCACTGATTATGTATTTTATAAATTTGTAGCTTTCCTTTACACGTGAAAAATAAAACATATATAAGACAGTAATGTTAAACATGTCTGAGAATGTTTGAAGGAGATGGGCATTGCCCGTTTATTTTATCCATACTCATAACGTGGGTGTCTGGAATGAATGCCAGAGGCTGCGGGGGAGGCAGCTGCGATAGGGGATATTAGATACCACATGAACGTGTGGAGAATGGTGGGATGTGGGCCTTCTGTAGGTAGAGGTGATTGGTTGGGTAAGCCATGAAATACCCAGTTCAATCGGTTCGGAATAACACAGACAGCAGAAAAGCCTGATTGTTTGCTGTACTGCTCTATGTTGGCGAGGCCGCAGCTGGAGTACTGTGCGCATCTCTTGTCGGCTGCCTCGGGAAGTACGTGATTAATCTCGGAAGGTATAGGAAGGATTCGTGACTTTTGCTTTAGGACTGGAGAATCAGAAGGAGCCTGGATGGTCACTGTGCACTGATCCCCAAACCGACCGTGATGCAACCCTGATTCTCCCCTCCGCATTCAGCGGGGATGATTCTCTCCTTGATTCCTTTGTCCACTCTTCCCTCCTCACTGGTCATCCTCTTGGCAATTTCTGCAAGCGAAACATGGCCTACACCTCCTCCCTCACCACCATTCAGGACTCCAAACAGTTTCGCAGAAGTTTCTGTGAAACTTCTCCTGTGAGTTTTCCAGGTGCTTCCGATGCGGTTTCCTCTGCCGATAAGATCGGGGTCTGTTTTGTCAAGCATTTTTCCTCTGCTCCCTGCATCAGACTAGATTCCCCGGTGGCCACCCGTTTCTATCCGGCCTCCCAGTCTGTCATGTCTGTCCGCGTCCATGATGAGTTCACACTCAGGTAGGAGGGGCAACACCTCATG
The DNA here is from genome assembly GCF_048418815.1 of Hemitrygon akajei. Taxonomy (NCBI): domain Eukaryota; kingdom Metazoa; phylum Chordata; class Chondrichthyes; order Myliobatiformes; family Dasyatidae; genus Hemitrygon; species Hemitrygon akajei. Next base: position 392,846 of record NW_027332011.1, read on the forward strand.
TTCCGTAGAGGGTCTCCTCCAACCCGATGGCATAAAGGTCAATCACAAACAAGAGAAAATCTGCAGATGCTGGGAACCCGGGCAACGGACACAAAATGCCGGAGGATCTCAACAGGCCAGGCAGCATCGCCGGATGTTCGGGATGAGTCCTTTCGGCAGCCATGGAGGAAAAAACAGCTGAGGAGTATGTTTAAAAAGAGGGTGTGGGGACAGCGAGAAACACAAAGTGACAGGTGAAAACGAGAGGGGGAGGGGTGAAGCAACTAGCTGGGAAGTTGATGGGTGAAAGATATACAGGGCGGGCGCAGGGGTTGTATGCTAGGTGCTGAAAGAAGACCTTGTGAGAAAGGAAAGAGGCGAGGGATAACAGAGCGAGGCGAGGGGTAACAGAGCGAGGCGATGGGTAGAGCGAGGCGAGGGGTAACAGCGAGGCGAGGGTTAACAGAGCGAGGCGAGTGGTAATAGAGCGAGGCGAGTGGTAATAGAGCGAGGAGATGGGTAACAGAGGGAGGCGAGGGTTAACAGAGCCAGGCGAGGGGTAACAGAGCAAGGAGAGGGGTAACAAAGCGAGGCGAGGGGTGACTGAGCGAGGCGATGGACTACCAAGGCAAGATAAGGTGAGAGAGGGAAAAGGGGATAGGTATTGGTGAAAGAGACGTCAGCTGGGGCATTATTGGAGGTTTGAGGATTCGATGTTTATGCCATCAGGTTGGAAGCTACACAGACGGAATATGAGGTACTGTGTCTCCGTCCTGTGCGGCCTCATCGGGACCGGGACTGAGATATCGGAATGGCAACGGGAAGTGGAATTTAAATGGGTGGCCACCGGAGATTCTGCATCTTCTGACGGACGCAGAGTTGGTGCAAAGTCTTGATGAAGTATTAAAAGTCAGAAAGCAGACTGTGAAATCAATGGACATATGTCGGCATCACAGTACTCATAAGGAAGATACTTTACTGCTGGATAACATGAAGTTCGTGATGTGATGTTTATAAAGGAGGTGGTGAATGTTGCTGCTCCGACATCTCTCCTACTGGGGAGATTAAACTCATTGTGAAAGCTGCAGAAAGGTATCTTGGTGCACCTGCTGCTCTGCGGGAAGCCGGAAATGAAGCTCTGATGGCCGCCAGTCTACTCGTCAAGACTTTAACACTTTATTTCCGACTTGTGACATCCTCCCTGTGTTGTATGAATTCAGGAACTCTGGTTGTTCGAATGTTTTTTTTATTCTGTGCAGGGTTATATTTTTATTTGTCGTGATAACTCATTGGTAGAGGTTGTGGTCAGCTTGAGAGAGAAAGGAACAGGGTGTAGGGTTGTGACATGTGAATGAAACCTATGTGGTATTAGCAGTAGAAATATTTCATTCAACAGACAGGGGAGTTGCTCTGGAGTTGTTGGAATTATTTTTCACAACTCTAAGAAAATAGAAGCAGTACTGTCGATTCTAAAACCCGGCAGCTCCTCGTCTGATTCTTCTAGTTGTAGGTCTATATTATTATGGTCCAATTTATATAAGCTCATGGAACGGATAGTAATCGAGCGTTTGAGTTATATTTTGAAAAGAAGTGCCATAGCTTTTTATCAGAGTTGGTTTTGGAATGTTGAATGATATTCGATTCAGGTTTAGGTATGGAAGAGGATGTGAGAAAAGTATTGTTGATGAAGATGTTTAATAACAGTACGAATTGATATTTTGAAATGATATAATTATGGAAGAACGGACTTTTGATTAAGCTATGGAAATCAGGAGAGGGGGAAGATTGCATCATTTTTCTAACGCTCTATGCAATTAATGGTGGGGAGGTTATATTGCGGTTTCAACGAGATAGAGACTGGGACCCTACAAAGCTCTATTTTTATCGGTTTATTATTTAATATTCTGATTATTTATATTTTCTCTGAGATAGGTACTGGCGTGGGTAAATTACAAAGTACATATGAAGGACCTTTCTGGATTAGAAGGAGACATTTTAATTTCAGTCTATACAGGCTTCAAGGAGCAATTAGTACGTTTGAACAGTAAGCAAATATGTGAATATTGAAGTGTTCTGCAGCTAGAACGGAACTTATGTGTTTAACGGACAGGATTGATAAACCTGAACTTCATTTGAAATTATAAGATCAAACTGTTCAAGACGGGTCAATGGTAAGATTTCAAAGCATGTGGATGGATAATAAGCTGACCTGGAAGCACCTATCAGTAAAACGATTGATAAATATAACGGAACATTACATATTCTCAGCTGTCAATGAGGTTATCCTTGGTGTGCTGTCCAAAAAACGTTATTGTTCATTTATATTTGTTTGATTATATCTGTTCTTGATTATGGATGTCTGGCTTATGGACAAGCTTCTTCTTCAATTTTAAACTGTTTGGCTTTAAAGTTGTTTTGTGGTGCAGTAAATTTGTCCCCTGTTTCGACTTTACTGGTTGAAATGGGACAATTACCCTTTAAATTATCGAGGCTGAAGTTGGTTTTAACATATTGGCTTAATTTGAGGAGGCAAAGAGATTATTATCCTCTTAAAGTTGCGTTGGAGGACTGTTGGGAAACGTTGGGAAGAATATTATTTTTTTCAGTTTTGTGTGTCTGGGCTCTTATCAGGACAAGAATGTGGGTTTTTTGGATTGTGCAATATATGACACAACGTTGCCTTCTCGGTTGCCCCACCTTGTGTTCTTCCCCCCAGTGACTTCAGTTGATCTCAGATTTAACAAGTTAATAAATTTAAAGGATTCTGTTATGCCCGAGAAGCTGTCGGTTCATCAGTATATTCAGAAAAAAATATTATGATGTGTTAATAATTTTGACCGCATTTACAGACAGATCGAAAGATAAATTAACTGGGAATGTTGGTGTAGCCGTTTTAGTCCCTGAATTACAAAGAATGATAGAAAAATGACTTACCACCCATTTATCAGTAAACATAGCAGAGTTAGTTGCCATCAGTGAGTGGGTGGAGTGTATTGAGGAATTTGTCCGTGTAAACTTGTAATTCGTTCAAATTCCTTTTCGGTTCGCATGAGTGTCTTACAACAGGTTATTGTAGCGGTCGATCAGAACATCTGCTGGAAACTCATCAAACATTACACCATACGTAAAGTATGGGTTTATTTTTTCTCTTCTTATGGATCGCTGCATACAGAAGTTTTGGGGGGAATGAGCTGGTTGACTTTAGTTGTGTAAGTTGTTATAAGGTCAACTGTGGGGCATGACCTTCCACTTAACAAATCAGAAGTTGAGAGGTTTGTAGGGTTAACAAGTAGGGGCTTATAGAAAGGCTGGTGGGATAGTGGGTACAAGGGAGACACCTTTACAGAATACATAGAAGTGTTGTGTTTATGGGTGAAGAAGGACTGAAATTATATTGACACGATTTAGCATTGGGCATACTATGCTTAATTTTTCCTTATTTCATCTTGGAAAACATCACTCGGGGTTGCGTAGGTTTTGTCATTATGGTACAGTTGAACACATAATATTTCAGTGGGAAGCATATCAGGTTGAAAGAAATGAAATGCAGGCTTCGTTGCAATCGTTGAGGGTTGACAGCTTTCATTTTAAAACTTTCCTAAGTTATCGGAGTGACTAGTTTCATTCACAATATTGCACTTCATTACGTATATAGAGAGTTTTGGGGTAATTTAGCTTTCATTGGAACAAAAAAAAAACAGTGCGGTTTTTATGTCCCAATTCTCTAGACCACCCTGCAATCCATTTGATGGCAGGAATGCGCCTGTAAACTGGAGTGTCAACCGCCGTTTATCCAAAGCCAGCCCTGTTTCCTCACGTTCGCCAATTATTCAATAGGAAGGCGGAGACTGTTGTGATTGACATTGAATTCGCCACCTAGCGTCAGACCAGCTCGCCGTCGTCCTCTTGGAATGTCAGCCTGTGAGGTCGGCGGATGGGAATGGGAATAGATGGACTTATCCAGAGTCCAATGTGTGAATGGCATTGCGGAGTGGATCTTTGACTGACATCCAGCGGGCCAATGAGATACGAATTCTCCGTGACGGTGTTTCGACCCTCTGCCCGCACACACAGCCCTAATGACTTGGAGCTGCCGGTCGGTGGGACAATCCTCCCGCTTGAAACACATGGGAGATCAGGCCGGTAATGGGAGGAGCTGGAGTCTGGACAGAAGAAATTGCAGCCGCCTCTGGCTTGTGCTCAGGAATCAGCTTTATTAATGAACTGAAGCACCGAGGTGACCGGATATTTCACCGCGCTGATCACCTGCTCCCTGAATTTTGACTGAGTCACCGCGTAAATAAATGTGTTCGTGCAGCAGCTGAAATTCCTCAGCAAAAACCCGACGGAGGTAAAGATCCATTCCGAATCATTGAAGTTGAATCCTTTTCCTTTGACCTGATAATATATGAAATTTACAACCGGTTTCATCCACAGGAGGATGAAGCTGCCGGAGAGGGTGAAGAGTAAAACCACAGACCTCCTCCTGCTCTCCATCTCCGGGTCACTGCGGTTCTCCCCCTTGCTCTGACCCTTCAGCCCCTTACGGCCCCGACTGGCCACTAAAATGTGCCTGACTGTCAGAGCGTTGAGCAGCAGGATCTCAGCGAACGGGATGAACGGATTTAAAACCGTATCGAGCCAGCCGTATCCTACCCACCCCGGGTCAGTGAAATAATTTTTAATGTATGAACAGAACCACGGTACATTATCGATGATCATCCAGGGTTTCCGTGTGAAGTAACGAGGAACGTTTTTCAGACAGAACAGTACGCCGGTTGTTGTTAGAACCACAGCCGCAGTTTTCCCGGTGCAATATTTTGTTTTCAGCTTCTGACAGCAAATGGCGACAAAACGATCAAAGGTGAAAGTGAGCGTGAACCAGACAGAACAGTCTGTGGCTGTGTATTTTAGCACATTGACAACACTGCACACAGGGGTGATGCTCAGAAAGCTCCATAGGAAGTAATACCCTTTCATTCGATACAGAATGACCTCGTTGACAACGGTGAGTAGATCCGCCGCTGCCATAGCAACCAGGTAGCGAGTGGTGCAGGTAGAGAGGCCGCACTTTCCCCGGGACAGGATCACAATCGCAACTAAATTCACTGTGAAGATAGAAAGAGAGAGCAAGAGAGAGAGGGGGGAGGGAACGTGAGGGAGAGGGACATGAGCAAGGGGACCGGCGGTGGGGGGAGAAGGGAAGGGGAGAGGCAGGGGAATGTGAATGTGAGTGCACAGACACTGGGCATAACTGAACTCATTCACCGGGAATTTACACAGAGTCGGGTTTCAGCTAAATGCCAGAAATGCTAAAGGCTGCGAACGGCTGCTAATCGAATATAAGAGTTGGGACACACAGTCTCATTGTGGTGATAAGACGATGCGTGGCGATAAAAAACAGGCTGCATAAACAACGATCGATGCTCATCCCGATTCCAGTCGCTGATGGGGACGGTTTCACTCTTTTAACCGTGAACGATCAGATGTCTGGAAACTCAACCTCTGCTGGGGCCGGGACGGGATACAGAGAGGAGCAACACAGGGAGGAACTCAGCAGGTCACGCAGCACTCAACGAATGAACAAACTCTCGTGTCAGACCGAGACCAGAGTCTGAGTGACTCCGTTAATGGATTAATTCTACAGCGCAGTTCAGTTCGATAACTCTCGTCAGCAGATCCGTGGACACTGGTTCAGGTGATCAGACCCAATTATTGTCCGACAGATACCACTCCCCCGCACTGGGACATATCGGGAAAAGTCCCATTAAACTCATCCCAGTCACAACTTCCCAGAGAGCTACCTCTCCCCCGCACTGGGACATATCTGGAATAGGCACATTAACTTCATCCCAGTCACAACTTCCCGGAGAGCTACCTCTCCCCAGCACTGGGACATATCTGGAATAGTCACATTAAACTCATCCCAGTCACAACTTCCCGGAGAGATACCACTCCCCCGCACTGGGACATATCTGGAATAGTCACATTAAACTCATCCCAGTCACAACTTCCCGGAGAGATACCACTCCCCCGCACTGGGACATATCTGGAATAGTCACATTAAACTCATCCCAGTCACAACTTCCAGGAGAGATACCACTCCCCCGCACTGGGACATATCTGGAATAGTCCCATTAAACTCACCCGGTCACAACTTCCCAGAGAGATACCACTCCCCCGCATTGGGACATATCTGGAATAGTCACATTAAACTCATCCCAGTCACAACTTCCCAGAGAGCTACCACTCCCCCGCACTGGGACATATCTGGACAAAGGCAAAAACAATGTTCGCGTCCATCCCATGAATTGGAGGAGAGATAACGATATAACTACGCTTGTCATTAAATATGAAATATCTGAATGCTGAATTAACAACATCGATATCTCTGACGGATATTTGCGCAATAATCATCAGGTTGGCAGCTTGTAAAATTATCATAAACAGGTTCACACCGGTTAACGCACAAAAATTCAAAACATGAATGGCTCTGTTCACTCACCAGGAACTCCAATGGCGACAATAAACACGTACAATATTTTCTCCACATCCTTGTACCTATCCAACATTTCAGATAATGTCCCTGTCAAGTGATTTGTCCTCCTGTGCTAGAGACGATCTCTCGGAATGAAATGCTGCGGCAGCACCTGCCTGGGTTCTTTTTATGTCATTTAGTAACTCCACAGAGACAGATTTCAAAAGATTTTAAAATAAAGGTTCTTAGAGTATTTATAAACCGATTGCATCAGCCAGGTACAATTCCTGTGGGGACAGATTGTGATTCATTCAGTTGATTTATATTTAGAGCATTTGTCTGAGTTAGTTTCTCTCAACAAAAGTGACTGAACCTTCCGAGTTGTCTTATCAATTTAAGGCGCTTCTACTGTAAATGTTTAATTCAAAGCGACCATTTGTCAAATACGGAATATTGGGGTAAATTATGCCATTGTACTTGTGAAATTGTACTGAATCACCTGCTGCTACCATTCTCCTCAAGAGTGTAAACTCCTGATGCAGTTTGTGCTTGGAGTGTCTTCTGAGGGGGTCCCCTTGAAAGTGTTTGTGGTGCTGAATGAACATTTTCAAATCCACGACACCGTCCAATGTCTTCCGTGACTTAATCACACAGAACATTTGAGGGCTCGTCCAGCACCCACCCCTAACCCTGACACATGGCCATCAAACTCAGCTGTCTAATCGAAGGGGAGGGGGCGTGGTGGTGATCCTGTCACCTCGTAGGTTAAAGAACAGGGCAGAGAGCTGGAGAGTGGATAAGAAAGTGTAGTTGTGTCTATGGCTCTGTGTGGTAGGTCCATTGTCTCTAACTGCCCCCGCCTGACTATACACGTGTCCGTATACCTCCAATTCAGTTTATCCCCGTTGGGCCAGTCCCTTCCCATCTGTCTCCGCAAACTGTGCATGCTCGCGAACCCTGAAAGGCTGCATGAGCCATAAAAATATCAGCAGAGGTCCAAGTTCATACTGCAGTTTTATTAAATAAGCAGCAAGAGATAATTGCAGGAGCAAATTTCAACGTTTAAAGGGCATTTATTATTAGAATATCCATGAATGAAACAACTTTAATAACTGTCGCACCTGAAAATCCTGAATACCCTGAAATACATGCGCACCTCCATATCCATGAGGAGGCTGCAAAACCCCGGAATCCCTGTGGACCCTCAGATCTGCCGACATTTAAAATCGGCACTCACACCCAAACCACGTCTGCACCCCAAAATCCGTGTGCACCCCAAAATCCGTGTGTGTGCCGTCACATCAGCCGTCTCCCCCATATCGGCGTGCACCCAAGTATACTCTGACAAACACAAAACTCTGTACACATCTGCAAATCCCTGTACACCTCATGTTCTCCAAAACATCCCTAAATGAGCGTACATCATCAAATCTGTCTGCTCTCCGAAATCCGAACGTAGCCCAGTACCTGCCGGCACTTCCACATGTACAGTGGCATGCAAACGTCTGGGCTGTCCTGGTCAAAATTTCCGTTACTGTGAATACCTAAGTGATTAAAAGATAACCTGATTTCCAAAAGGCATAAAGTTAAAGATATCACATCTCTTTAATATTTTAAGCAAGATTACTTTTTAATTTCCATCTTCACATCTTGTAAACGCTTTCTGTAACCAGCTAAGAGTCTTTAAATTCTTGTTTGGGGAATTTTCACCAATTCGTCCTCGCAAAAGGCGTCTAGTTCTGTGAGATTCTTGGGCCGTCTTGCATGCACTGCTCTTTTGAGATCTATCCACAGATTTGCGATGATGCTTAGGTCGGGGGAATGTGAGAACTATGGCAAAACCTTCAGCTTGCGCCTTTTGAGATAGTCCATTGTGGATTTTGAGGTGTGTTTAGGATCATTATCCTGTTGATGAAGCCATCCTTTTTTTTACATCTTCAGCTTTTTTACAGACGGTGTGACGTTTGCTTCAAGAATTTGCTGGTATTTAATTGAATTCATTCTTCCCTCTACCAGTAAAATGTTCCCCGTGACACCGGCTGCAACACAAGCCCAAAGCATGCTCGATCCACCCCCGTGCCGTTGGAGAGGTGTTCTTTTCATGAAATTCTGCACCCTTTCTGTCCAAACATAGCTTTTCTCTTTGCGGCCAAAAGGTTCCATTTTAACTTCATCAGTCCACAGGATTTGTTTCTAAAATATATCAGGATTGTTCAGATGTTCCTCTGCAAACTTCTGACGCTGAATCTAGTGGGGAGAACGCAGGAGAGGTTTTCTTCTGATGACTCTTCCGTGAAAGCCATGTATGTGCAGGTGTCGCTTCACAGTAGAACAGCGTACCACCACTCCAGAGTCTGCTAAATCAAATTGAATGTCTTTTGCTGTCAAACGGGGGTTTTGATTTGCCTTTCTAGCCTTCCTACGAGCAGTTCTCGAGAAACGTTTTCTTGGTCTTACAGGCCTCAACTTGACTTCCAATGTTCCTGATAATTGCCATTTCTTAATTATATTACGAACTGAGGAAACGGCTACCTGAAACGTTTTCCTATCTTATAGCCTTCTCCTGCTTTGTGAGCATCGTTTACTTTAATTTTCAGAGTGCTAGGCAACTGTTTAGAGGAGCCCATGGCTACTGACTGTTGGGACAAGGTTTGCAGAGAAAGGGTATTTATAAAGCTTTGCAATTTGCATCGCCTGGCCTTTCGTAACGATGATTGTGAACAAGCCATAGCCCTAACAACTAATTAAGGTCTGACACTTCGGTTAAATTTACCTGAGAGCTCAAATCTCTTGGTGTGCCCAAACATTTGTATGGTGTTCTTTACTTTATTATCACTCTAAAGTTGTACAAAAGAAAAATAATACGTAAATCTTGCTTAAGATGTTGAAAAGAATGTTTCATCTTGAACTTTATGACACTTGGAGATCAGTTCATCTTCTACACACTGAACTATTCACAGTAACAGAAATTTTGAGCGGGGTGCCCAGATTTTTGCATGCCTCTGTAGATATACGCGTGACCAAGGCATTTTCCAGAATACTCGCTTTACGTCTCTGCTTAATCACTAATGAAAGAAGTATTGTAGGAATGGCCGATGAGCTTAGGTCATGGATCAACACCTGGATTTATGATATAGTAGCCATTAGTTAAACTTGCCTACAGGAGTGAAAGGACTGGTCGCTCCATATTCAGGGATCGTTCGTTTTAGACGCAACAGAGCGTAGGCGGGAGGTGAGGATTAATGATTATACACCGGGAAAAATGTCGCGGCAGTGCCCAGGCAGAACGGACTGGGCAACTCGTCTGGTGAGGCGATCTGGGTGCAACTGAGGAATACGAAGTATTAGCGGAACTATTTTACAGACCGCCTAATTGCCTGATAAATTTAGAGGGATAAATTCGCAGAGATCACGGACAGTTGCAGGAAATATAAGGATGTTATACAATGTGATTTGGACTTTTAATAATGGCTGGGACTCCCATACGGTTAAAGGACTCGATGGGATAGAGTATTGCAGGAAAGGCAGATGACTGTAGGAAAGTCATTTGTGTTCAGGGAAGTTTCCTTTCTCGGAAAGTAAAAGTATTTACTGCAGATGGTGTGTGATACTTTGACATTGATGAAGAAATAAACAGGCCAGCTGGCAGAAGTGTGTATGGGGGAACACTTTTAAACAAATGTTCACAATGCCATTAGTATCAAATTAAATTTGCAAGAAGATAAGTTTCGTCCGGGAGTTGAATTGAATTACATTGTCTTTAACACTCACAAGCTTCATATACATGAGGATTAAAAATCTTCATGCTACGTATCCGTCTAAATGTGCAATTTGCAATTCATAGTAGTTTATAATAAACAGTGTGTAAAACAGTTCAGTCGATATACCACAGAAATACAATTGTATCAGGATGAATTGATCAGTCTGATGGCCTGGTTGAAGAAGCTGTCCCGGAGCCTGCTGGTCCTGGCTTTTATGCTGCGGTAACGTTTCCCGAATGGTAGCAGCTGGAACAGTTTGTGGTTGGGCTGACTCGGTTCCCAATGATCGTTAGGGCCCTTCTTTACACACCTGTCTCTGTAACTGTGCTGAATAATGAGAAGTTCGAATCTACAGATTCATTATGCCGTCCGCACCACTCTCTGCAGAGGCCTACGATTGGGGGAAGTTCATTTCCCATGCCGGGCAGGGATACAGCCAGTCAGGATGCTCTCTCAATTGTGCCCCTGTAGAAATTTCATGGGATTTGGGTGTCCAGATCAAACTTTCTCAACCGTCTGAGGCACTCTGGTGCCTTTTGCAGCACACTGGCGGTATTTACAAACCACATGAGATCCTCAGTGATATGTATGCGGAGGAGCTTTAATCCGTTCTCACTCTCAACCCCAGATCCATTGATGTCAATAGGGGGTGCACGTCTCCATTCCTCCTGTAGCCCACAACCAACTCCTTATTTTTTGCGACATTAAGGGAGGGGTTGTTTTCTTGACACAATTGTGTCAGGCTGACGACTTCTTCACCGTACGCCGCCTCATTATTATTTGAGATTCGGCTGATCAATGTAGTGTCGTCAGCAATCTTCATTAGCAGATTGGTACTGTGGATGACGACATCGTCATGCGTATACAGGGAGTAAAGGAGGGGGCTTAGGACACAGTCCAGCAGGACTCGTGTGTTGAGGGTCAGAGGGGCAGAGGTGACGGAGCCCACTCTTACCATCTGCCGCTGATCTGAAAGGATTTCCAGGATCCAGCTACATAAGGCAATGTGAAGGCCGAGGTCTCTGAAATTCTTGTCGAGCCTGGATGCAATTATGGTGTCGAATGCTGAACTTCGTCCGAGTAAAGCATTCTCACATAAGCATCCCTCTTTTTCAGATGTGTAGTGACGGTGGGTAGTGTCAATTTTTGATTGTTTAGGTCGGTAGGCAAATTGTAGGGTGTCCATTGTGGGTGATAGCATGCTGCAGATGTAGTTCTTGACCAACATCTCAAAGCATTTGATTATTATTGACATCGGAGTGACAGGCTTATCAGGTACAGGAACAATGGTGGATGTTTTGAAGCAGGAGAGGGAGAGAATAAAACGTTGTAAACACACTTGCCGGTTCGGCCGCGCACATCCTGAGTACCCGCCTGGGATGCCGTCCGGTCCCGCAGACTTGCGACTGTCCACTCGTTGGAAACACCTGCATACTTGGGTCTCAGAAATGACCGAGCTGCAGGTCTCCTCGGGGGCTCTCCTCAGGGATTGAGTGTTGCCAACATCGAATCGAGCGTGAACAAGATTCAGCTGATCTGGGAGAAAAGCAGTGATGTTAGAATCTCCGCTGCGCTTTGCTTTGAAGTCTGCGGTGCTGTGCAGACTTTGCCATAAGCTGCGTGTGTTGCTCGTGGGGAGTTGTGTCTGGATCGTGTCGTTTCGTGGCCTTGATGACTTTGCGCATATGGTCACTGCATTTTCGAGTTCCTTCTGATTACCGGCAACGTCAGCTCTGTGACACCCAGTATGTGCTGCTCACACGGAACTATAGATCCAGGGTTTCTGGATAGACGCTGACCGATTTCTGAGGGACAAATTCCTCCATGGACTCCTGAATGAAACTCATGATCAAACTGAGATTCCAAGTTGGAGAAAGGTGAATTCTGATGGTATCAGAAAGGATCTGGCAGGTCTGGACTGAGACAGACTGTATTGTGGCAAAGGTGCACTTGATACGGGAGAGGCCTTGAACGGCGAAACCTTGAGAGCCCAAAGCTGGCATATTCCTGTCACAATAATAGGTAAAGTTAACAGATGTAGAGACCCTTGGTTTTCAGGAGATATTGAGGCCCGGGTTAAGGAAAACAATGGAGATAAAAACAGGTGGAACAGATGAGGTGCTTATAGAGTCTAGGAATCGAAACAGAACACTTCAGAAAAAGAAAATCAGAAGTCTAAAGGAAGGCTTGATGTTGCCTTAGAAGACAAGATGAAAGAGAATCCTGGCCGTCAGCAGATAGTTGAAGAAGAAAGGGTCAAAGGTCAAAATCAGTCATGTGTGGAGCCGAAAGAGATGGGGAGATACCAAATAGTTTTTTTGCGCCAGTATTTACTCGGGCGGCGGACACGGAGTCTACAGCAGTAAGGCAGAGCAGCAACAAGGTCATGGACCCCGTACAGGTCACTGAGGATAAGGTGTTTGCTGTCTTCAGTCAAATTCGAGTGGACAAATCCGAAGGGCCTTCTGGACGGCTCGATCACTAATTGCAGGGGCCCTAGCAGAGATATTTCAAGTTCAGAGTAAGTTGATTGTCGATGTATAATGTTGACACGATATGCAACCCTGACATTCAGTTTTGTGGGCGTTTCACCAAACCTATGCAGTAATAACAATAACAGGATGAATGGAAGATACGCCAGAGTGCAGAGGGCAGCAAACTGTGCAAACGAACACATCAATAAACAGCAATAAATAACGTGAACAGGAAATAATGAGGTAAAGATGGCGGAGTGGTAGGAACTGCTCTTGAACCTGGTGGTCCGAGTCCGGAGGCTCTTGTACCTTCTACCTGATGGCTTCAGCATGGCCGGAGTGGTGAGGATCTCCATCGCTGGATGCAGGTTTTCTACGACGGCGTTTTGTGTAGATGTGCTCAGTGGTTCCGAGGGCTTTACCTGTTATGTACTGGGCCAAGTCCTCTGAGGAGATTCGAGAAAATGTTTCCCGGTTCGAACACCTTTCCATATGACAGAGAGTTTAATGGCTTATTCGTTGGAATTCAGAGGAATGAGGGGTGTCCTTAATAAAACCTGTCGAATAGTGAAAGGGCTTGACAGAGTGGATGTGGAGAGGATGTTTCCTCTATTGGGAGGTCCTACGACTAGAAGACACAGCCTCAGGACGAAGGGGTGTCCTTTTAAACGGCGAGGAGGAAGACTTTCTTCAGCTAGCATGTCGTAATTCTGTTGAATTGGTTGTCACAAGCAACAGCGTGGACAAGTCTTTATTATATGTAAGGCAGATGTTGTAGATTCTTGATTGTTCCGGGGACGACGGGATATGGAGAGAAAATTTATGGCGGCCGAAAGAGTGAATGGATCAGCCATGATGAAATGGCGAAGGAGGCTCTATGGGGATCGTGGCCTAATTCTGCTCCTATACCTGATCGCTTTATGATCTAAATTAGGGCGGATCAGTTTCCTTCTTGTGACAATTTCCTCAAGACTCGCGGAAGTCTAGTTTTGAAATTTCAGGAGCCATGGCAGAGGTTTTTAGATTGTCTTAGCCTTTGGCACATAGGCCTTCATGAATCAGAGTCCTGCCACAAGACTATAAGATGTAAGAGCAGAATTAGGAAAATTGACCAATCAAGTCTGCTCATCACTTTCAACATGGCTGATCCATTTTCCTTCTTAGCTCCCATCTCCTGCCTTCTCCCCGTATAACCTCTTGCCCTGACTAACCAAGAATCTATCAACCCCTGCCTTATATCGACCCAATGACGGCTTCCACAGGCGCTTGGGATAAGACATTGCAAAGATTGTCAACCGTGGCTATCAAGAGGAGTCAAGGGCAACATAAAAGCCAAATCGAGGGCATAGAATAGAGCAAAAATAATGGGATGTTAGAGGATTGGGAAACTTTCAAATACCAAAGAATGTAACTAAATAAAGATGGAATACGGAAGAAAGATAAACAATACTTTAAAGAGGACACAAAAGTTTCTTCAGACACCCGAAGTGTAAAGGACAGGCAAGAGTGGATATTGAACCGCTAGAAAACGATGCTGGAGAGTATGTAATGGGGAACAGTTTCAATAGGTTCAATAGGTGCATTTACTGTCAGGGAAAAGTATACTATATTCATCCTTAAATTCTGTTTCTTGGCAGACTTCTACGAAAAGAAGGAAGGGACCGACAGAATGCATGACCGTTAGAACCCCAAAGCCACCCCCATCTCCACCCTTCAAAGCACAAACAGCGGTAAAGCAATCACACCACCCATCCCACCCCCCCCCCCCCCCCCAAACCCACCAGAGAAAAACATCAGCCCCCTCCACCGGGAAATGGCGGAAGAACTGAATAAGCATTTTGCATTAGTTTTCACTGTGGAAGATACGAGCGGTGTGGTGCAAGCTCCAGGTGACAGGGGTCATGTTGGTTTGTGAAGATAACATGACAAAGTGAAGGTTTTTGTTAGATCACAGTAAGTGAAAAGTACAATATATTAAGGTAACCACAATCCCTAGTTTAAAACATCGAGTTGAAGAATTGATGAAAGGACAAGTGATGGGAACGATCAGCAAAATGAGTCTAAACAGAGCACAAAATCATCGATACAGTCACAAGATTCACCCCTTTGTGCTGGCCAGAGACTCTGGTTTACAACGACTGCCTTCCAGTCTGGTACTTGGAACCGATCGCAGTTCGGGTCCGAAATCAGAATGCCAGGGAATGATCTACATTGCGCTGTACTCTTTGCCAGTCTTCTTCACAGTCCACAACTGCACCACTCATGGTATCATTCAAAAACTTATTAAAGCACCCATCTACATTCTCATCCCAGTCATTCTAATATTTCACAAATAGCAGAGGTCCCGGCACAGATCCCTGCACGAATTAAAGACCTCCAGCTCGAATAATTCTCTTCAAACACTTTCTTTAATCAAGAGGGACATTATTAAATGCTTTAGTCAAATCCATGTAGACGACATCATCAGCTCTACCTTCCTCTATGTCTTTCGTGGCTTTGTCAGAAAACTCATTCAGGTTATGAAGATGGGACCTGCCCCACACGAAGACATGATGGCTCACCCTAATTAGGCCCTGGTTTCCAAATGGAATCAGATGCAGACAAAAGTTTCAAAAGTGTTTGTGGACTCGGTCTGACTGCCAAATAGAAAGTGACCATACCGGGTTTCTTCCAGAGAACAAAGGCGAGCTGAATGGTGCATTCGCTGGCCGGGAGATAGTCCTTAGTGTACATGGGAGACAGGAGGAAAGAGCTGATATGAGACAGGGGAGTTACCGTG
Organism: Hemitrygon akajei; assembly: GCF_048418815.1. NCBI lineage: Eukaryota > Metazoa > Chordata > Chondrichthyes > Myliobatiformes > Dasyatidae > Hemitrygon > Hemitrygon akajei. The sequence continues at coordinate 408,317 of NW_027332011.1, forward strand.
AATAGGGTCAGGGCCATATCCATGACAGATATGTCCTGCAGAGACTGAGTCCAAGTTTGGTCTAGAATGAAGAGCAGCTAGAGCCAGTGCCTGATTCCGGGAGCAGCTCTCAGCGATCCCAGGACCAGTGGAATTGTCAAATAGCGGCTGGGTGTGAATATTTTGCTGGAAACGTGATAAAACTCACAAAATTGCGGTACTGCCATTGTGTCATGTCCTGGGTCTGGGAAGGAGCTCTGAGTGGAACTGGGATTATGCCTTGTTTCTGACTGCACCGGATTCCTGTCAGTGACCAAAGGCAAGTTGGATGGTGTGTTTATTGGCCACAAATTACAGTCCGATATGTACATGGGTGACAGAAGGAAAGTAGCATCTTTCCTAACTCTATATACTCAATATGTAGGCTCTCACATCATTTTGTGACAATGTCATTGGTGCCAATTTGCACCAGGACCTCTGTATTTTCACTCTTCCCCTTGGCAATATCCCGCAGCTGCACCTATACATCCTGGACGCTAACACCCGTGAGGCACACACCATCCTTGTGTGTCTTTTGTGGCTGCGGTATCTCCTGCCTGTCTCCAGTAACTAGTGAGTAAACTGTCACTACCACACTGCCTGACTTCACCCTTCCCTGTCACAGAGGAGCCACCATGGTTTCCTCACCTCGTTTTGAATTTTTTAGAATCAGGTACAGGCAAAAGTTTCAACAAAGCGTTCGTGGACTCAGGCTGACTCAGTGAGAACCTCGCTTAAAAGCTGCTACGCTATGGACAGTGAAGATCACACAGATCAGGACAGAGGCCAAGTCTTGTCTGGTGTAAATAGAAGGTGACCGCACCGGTTTCCTTCCAGAGACCAAAGGCGAGCTAAATGGTGCGTTCACTGACTGTAAGATACTGTCATTTGTGTACATGAGTAACCGAAGAAAAGAGACGATGTGAGACAGGGGAGTTGTCATGGTCAGGGTCAGGGCCATATCCATGACAGTCATGTCCTTCCCAGAGGGAGCTCGAGTTCATGGCCATGGTCTGAATTACATTGCAAAGACACAGAAATCATTAAGAAATCACCCTGAAAGCACGTACTACGGGACTTAATGAGAGCATTTATCGCATCGTTATGAGACTAGCCCTATATGGTGAATTATTGGTCTCACAATCTGCCACATAATGATCTTGCACCTTCTGATTTACTTTTCTCTGCAGCTGTTATATTTTGCTACATTTTGTTAGAGTTCCATCTTGTACTACAACACACTGCATTGTTTGTGGACCCAGTATGCCATTATGCTAATACGCTAAAATGGGGGGAGTCCTTTATGGATCCGTTATTCTGTAACATTCAAGGAAAGTTGGTGAGCCTTCGGAACAAGTGAACAAAGCATTGTCTCGAAGTACTTTGCGGGAGTAGATCAGTAAAAAAAAAACCCCAAAGCCCTTAGATTGAATTTCACAAAGACAAAGTTTGTGCAGATATGGCAAAGACCTCAGGAGGAAAAATGGAAGAAACTGCTTGTCATTGAGTCAGTTGAGGGACAATGGCATCGATTTAAATAGATAATACATGTCGTGCAGGAAATATTCATACCCAAGGTCAGCAAGATGCAAAATAAAACATCAGATCAACTATATGGATGAGCAAAGATTTATAAAAATATTGAAGAAAAGACAGCTAAGTAAGGAACACAGAAAAATATAGTAATACATTTTAACCATAGGGCATATGAAAATATGAGAGCTATAGTCAAGTATGAACTTCATACTGCCAAAGACAGGTTGAGACGGATATTGCTGATAATATTAAGATTGACCAAGAGGTTTTGTCAATACTTCAGTCATAAAAGAAATGATAATTGGAAAGTTAAGTGTATTAGGAATAACAGTTATGCAGAGGATAAATAAATAAAATAAAATAAAAATTAAATAAAAGTTAAATAAAATTATGTAGAGGAGGACATTTTATTAGTATTTCAACTTGTAAGACCACAATACGCTGCAACACTTTTGACCCGGTGTACTAATACACCAACAAGAGGGGAGTCCTGTCTAGATCTGATATTCTGTAACATTCAAGGCCCAGTTTTGAGTACGGAAGTTGCTGAGCCGTCAGGAACAAGTGATCATAACATTGCTAGTCTCGAAGTACTTAGGAGGAGTATATCAGTAAGAACGAAAGCCCTTAGATTGAATTTCACAAAGGCAATGTTTGTGCAGATCTGGCAGAGACCTCCGAAGGCAAACTGGAAGGAATTGCTTGACATTGAGTCAGTTGGCATGGATTTAAATAGGTAATACATGTAGTGCAGGAAATGTTCATATCCAAGTTCAGGATATGCAAAGAAAAAACAGTATATCAACTGCATGGATAAGCAATAATATATATAAAAATATTGAAGAAAAGACAGCCAAGTAAGGAATACAGAAAAAAAAGTAATACATTTTAACCGTTGGGCGTATGAAAATATGAGAGCTATAGTCAAGTGAGAAAGGTTGAGAAGGATATTGCTGATAATACTAAGATTGACCAAGAGATTTGGTCAATACTTAAGTCAGAAAAGAAATATTAAGAGGAAAGTTAAGTGTATTTGGAATAACAGTGGGGTGTTAAATTATGCAGGGGAGGACATAGCGGATACTCTTAACTCTTATTTTCCTGAAGTGTTCACCTGCAAAGATGTTAAAAATAAAGTTGCTTAAGCTGATTCAGAGATCTTAGTAAGTAAGGTTTCAGCTGAAAAGGTTGAAAGTTAATAGATCTCAGTGTCGGACAAGGGTACTTAAATAAGTCTATGATTAACAATACAAATGCATAGCAAGAATTTTTCTAAACTCTGTGAAGATTGGTGAAGTCTGTAAGGACTTCAAATGGGCTCAAATATTCCTGGTATATAAGACGGGTGACAGCACTGACCGTTTTAACTACTTACAAGTGAGTTTAACGTGTATCGTTGGTAAGATAAGAGAAACATTAGTAAACACCGAGTTGGAAAAGCATTTGAGAAGATCAGGGATGCAGCAAGTGGGAATAATAGGATCCTTGTCTGGATGACTGCCAGTGGCTAGTGGTGTTCCGCAGGGACTGGTGTTGGGACCACCGCTTTTTGCTGAATATAAATCATTTAGATGATGAAATAGATGGATTTGTTGCCAAGTTTGCCGATGATATGAAGATTGATTGAGGGGCAGGTAGTGTTGAGGAAACAGGTAGGATGCAGAATCTGAAAAGCAAAGAGACTTGGGAGTCCTTGGGCAGAACACGCTAAAGGTTAACTTGGAGGTTGACTCGGTGGTGAGGAAGGCAAATGCAATGTCAGCATTCATTTCAGAGGTCTAGAGTACTAGAGCAGGGAATGTGATGCTGAGGCCTCACCTTGAGTATTGTGTACAGCTTGGTCCTCCTCATCTCATAAGTGATCTGCTGGCATTGAAGGAGGGTCACAATGATCATTCCAGGAATGAAAGGGTTATCATACAAAGAACATTTTATGTCTCTGGCTCTGTACTCACTGGAATTTAGATGGATGAGGGACGTTTTCATTGAAACCTTTTGAATGTTGAAAAGCTGAGACAGAGTAGATGTGTAAAAGGTGTTTCCCACGGTGGCAGAGTCCAGGACAAGAGGGCACAGTCTCACGATAGATGGGTGTCAATGCAAAACAGAGATGTGGAGAAATTTATTTAGTCAGAGGGTGATAGGTTTGTGGAACTTTTGGCCACGTGCAGCTGTGTAAGCCAGGTCGTTGGGTGTATTTAAGGTTGAGATTGATAGGTTTTTGTTTGGACATGGCATCAAAGCTGATAGGGAAAAAGCCTGGAAATGGGTTTGAGCAGGAGAAAGAAAGGATCAGTCATAATTGAATTTTGGAGCAAACTCGATGGGCCAAATGGCCTAGTTCTGCTCCAATGGCTTACATTTTTATGGTCTTCTGTTAGCAGAAAGGCAGCATGGTTAGGATTCCAATTCCAGGAGGTATGGATTCAGCGTATGGGATGTGTGCAGCATTGGCTCAAAAACAGAAAGGAAAGCGTTATGGTGAGAGGATGAATTTCACACCCGAAAGATGTTAAAAATGGTTTTGGGACTGCTGCTGTTTTTATTTACATTTATAATTTGGATAAGCACAGAACTAATAAGCTAGTTAAGATTGCAGATGACACAAACTTAGAGAGATGGGCTGATAACCTTCAGGCAGCAGAATCAACACAGGTAGATCTAAACAAAATCCTGTTGTGGGCTGATAACTGATAGGTGAAATTTAATGTAAGTAAATGTAAAATATTACATACAGGGAGTAGAAGTAATCGTTATAAATATAAAATGGGGGTCTTGAGTGCGAAAGTGCATTGTATGAGAAGGATTTGAGTCTCATGGAAGACATCACTGTCAACATCTTGGCAATGCACTGAAGCAATTAGGAAGGCTAATATAACGTTGGGCTATGTAATGCTCTCGGAGGAGTTTAGAGCTAGCGACGTCTCCTGAAGCTGTTTCATACACTTGTGAGGCCACGCCTTGAGAACTGTGTACTATTCTGATCTATACTTTGTAAGGGATGTGAAGGCATTGGGAAGAGATCAGAGAAGGGCGACTACTCTCATTGCTGGACTGCAGGGTGTGAGCTATGCAGGAAGATTGAGAGAAGTAAATCTATTTGGCCAACGTTGACATTTATGGGAGGAGAGAGGACTGAAATGTTCAGAATCATTAAGGGTAGAGGTAAGTAGAATGCCAACTGCTACTTCAAAATTAATCCATCAACAAGGAAACGTGGGGACTGGTTAAAGGAATATTTCGGACTAACATCAGAAAGCAATTCTTTACAGAATGATTTGACAGATACACAATGAACTCAAACACTCTCACACAGATTCATAGACTGACAGGTACAGAATGAATCCCACACTGTCAGAATCTGAAGCAGAATCAGGGTTATCTTCATTGGCATGTAGCGTGAAATTTGTTAACTTAGCAGCAGCAGTTCAATGCAATACATAATCGAGAAGAGAAAAAAAAGAAAACAATAATAAGAAAGAATAATAAAGTAATAATAATACTAAATAAAAATGTAAATCATTTACAATATAAGTACATTGAATGATTTTAAAAACGTGCAAAATCAGAAATGCCGTATATTAAAAAATGTGAAGTATTGTCCAATGATTCAATGACCGTTTAGGAATTCAATAGCAGAGGGTAAGAAGCTGTCCCTCAATCACAGAATGCATAACTTCAGGTTTCTGTACCTCCTACTTGATGGTAACAGTGAGAAAGGAGGGTGCACTGGGGCCTGAAGGTCCTTAATAATGGACGCTGCCTTTCTGAGGCTAGTACCCAAGGTAGAGCTGACGAAATTTACAAACTTCTGCACTTCTTTCGGCTCTGTGCAGTATCACACTGTATCATAGACTGACAGGTACAGAGTGAACCCCACACTCTCACCCTGTATCATAGACTGACAGGTACAGAGTGAACCCCACACTCTCACACTGTGTCATAGACTGACAGATACAGAGTGAACCCCACACTCTCACCCTGTATCATAGACTGACAGGTAGAGAATGTACCCCGCACTCTCACACTGTATCATAGACTGACAGGCACAGAGTGAACCCCACACTCTCACACTGTATCATAGACTGACAGGTACAGAGTGACCACCACACTCTCACACTGTGTCATAGACTGACAGGCACAGAGTGAACCCCACACTCTCACACCGTGTCATAGACTGACAGGTACAGAGTGAACCCCACACTCTCTCCCTCTATCATAGACTGACAGGTACAGAGTGAACCCCACCCTCTCACATTGTGTCATAGACTGACAGGTACAGAGTGAACCCCACACTCTCACACTGTGTCATAGACTGACAGGTACAGAGTGAACCCCACACTCTGACACTGTATCATAGACTGACAGGTACAGAGTGAACCCCACACTCTCACCCTGTATCATAGACTGACAGGTACAGAGTGAACCCCACACTCTCACCCTGTATCATAGACTGACAGGTACAGAGTGAACCCCACACTCTCACACTGTGTCATAGACTGACAGATACAGAGTGAACCCCACACTCTCACCCTGTATCATAGACTGACAGGTAGAGAATGTACCCCGCACTCTCACACTGTATCATAGACTGACAGGCACAGAGTGAACCCCACACTCTCACACTGTATCATAGACTGACAGGTACAGAGTGACCACCACACTCTCACACTGTGTCATAGACTGACAGGTACGGAGTGAAACCCTCACTCTCACACTGTATCATAGACTGACAGGTACAGAGTGAACCCCACACTCACACTGTGTCATAGACTGACGGGTACAGAGTGAACCCCACACTCTCACACTGTGTCATAGACTGACAGGTACAGAGTGAACCCCACACTCTCACACCGTGTCATAGACTGACAGGTACAGAGTGAACCCCACACACTCACACTGTGTCATAGACTGACAGGAACAGAGTGAACCCCACACTCTCTCCCTCTATCATAGACTGACAGGTACAGAGTGAACCCCACCCTCTCACATTGTGTCATAGACTGACAGGTACAGAGTGAACCCCACACTCTCACACTGTGTCATAGACTGACAGGTACAGAGTGAACCCCACACTCTGACACTGTATCATAGACTGACAGGTACAGAGGGAACCCCACACTCTGACACTGTATCATAGACTGACAGGTACAGAGTGAACCCCACACTCTCACACTGTGTCATAGACTGACGGGTACAGAGTGAACCCCACATTCTCACTGTGTCATAGACTGACGGGTACAGAGTGAACCCCACACTCTCACACTGTATCATAGACTGATAGGTACAGAGTGAACCCCACACTCTCACACTGTGTCATAGACTGAGAGGTACAGAGTGAAGCCCACACTCTCACACTGTATCATAGACTGACAGGTACAGTGTGAAGCCCACACTCTCACCCTGTATCATAGACTGACAGGTACAGATTGTACCCCACACTCTCACACTGTACCAGGGACTAGGATATACAGGAGGAACACCACAATCCTGCAATCCATGCATCTGTTTCTGGAGTCTTTCTGCCTACTTGACCTATCTATTTGTCAGTTTGGTTATCGGCCTCTCTCTTTCTCTACCCCCTCTCTCCCTCTCCCTCTTCCTCTCCCTCCCCCACTCCCCCTTTCTCTCTCCCACTCTCTCTCTCTGTCTTACTTCTAACAATTTACCTCATGCTTGACTTTCTCTCGTTCAGTTCCAGTCGCCATACACCTATTCATCTGCCAATTTCCAGTATTTTTGTATTATTTAACAATCTGCCCATTCCTTTGCAGATTGATAAATTTATTCTCGATTGCATTCGATCTTTGACAGATTTGAGATACGCATTACTGACTGTTACATCAGCAACATGACACCCAAATGCTGGAGGAACTAGGCAGAGTTCCTTGTGTTGCTCTGGATTGCCAACATCTTCAGATTTTCTCGTGCTTGTACATTAGCAACGTGCTCATTTAACCCTTTTCATCCTGATCTCGGTTTCTGTATTGTAACTGTGTTCGAATCTGTGTTGGTGTATTTCGAATTGTATTGCCTTCATACTTAAATCATTCATATGCATGAGAAGTAAAAATATTAACGTTGAGTCTCTGTTTAAATGAGCAATGTGCAATTTAAAGTAACTTACAATAAATAGTATGTACAACAGCACAGTCACTATAGCATAGAAATACGTATGTGCAATTGTTTATGTGTGTGTGTGTGTGTGTGTGTGCGCGTGTGCGTGTGTGTGTGTGTGTGTTTTGTGTGTGTGTGTGTGTGTGTGTGTGTGTGCGCGTGTGCGTGTGTGTGTGTGTGTGTTTTGTGTGTGTGTGTGTGTGTGTGTGTGTGTGTGCGCGTGTGCGTGTGTGTGTGTGTGTGTGTGTGTGTTTTGTGTGTGTGTGTGTGTGTGTGTGTGTGTGTGTGTGTGTGTGTGTGTGTGTGTGTGTGAATGTCTCCAGGAAGAAGCTGAAGGACTGAAGGACAGTTCAAAATGGGAAGCTGCAGGGACAGAGGTAGAGATCGGTCAGTGTCACTGGTCTCCGTTCAGAGATGAATAATTAGCCAACAAAGAGATGACATTTGTAAGTGTAGCTGCTTCGTGACAAAGCTCAGTCTTTGAGAGTAAATCTACCGGCCTATTTCCATCTGAGACGCTGCTGAAGGATTTTGATGTATTTGTCTCCAATCGCCCCAATAATTACAATAGAGACAATGGTGTTGAATTAAGGTGTTTGTTCAAGCAACTGTAACTAAGAAAGTTAATGAGGTGTATAACCGTGTCTCTGGAGACAGATCCTCTGTATAAATCAGGGCCGCTTGGAATGCATCAGCTGTCTGCCGGAGCTGTGTATTCAGGAGCAACAGAAATCACAGATTCTCACTGAAATGGTGTATCCAGTCATCTGGCGGATTCAAGCCGTTTACTATCCTGTTATTTCTGCCTTTGGACTTCCCGGTAAGCCGCAGTGTCAGCTGCCGTGGGTAGATGTTGAAGTTTAATCCCAGTGATGTGATTGATGCTGCCGCTGTTTTAAACTGTCACATTCCAGTGCCGGTATTCGGCATTTCAGGAATGGAGTGGAAACACCACAACTATAGATGCTGGGATTTTTATCTAAAAACAATCCGCTGCAGGAATTCAGCGAAACGGCCAGTTTCTGTGGGACTGAAAGGGTCAGGCAGCGTTCCTCCAGCGGTTTGTGATTAACAATGAGATGTTCGGCTCTCTGCTTTTGGTCCTGTAGTAGCTGCACCGCATTTGCAAATATTGTGTTTACACAGCCCGCGGAGCTTCTGCCAATTTACCGTCTGCATTTGAAAGTGAGTGATTGACCGCTTTGGAGCAACAATCAAACCATCGACTGTAGTAACACTTTAGCAAATGTGAGGAGATCCGTGTTGTAACACGAAACTGTTGTGGATATTTAGTAAATGTCTGCGATATGACTGAATATAAAGGAGATGATGGACAACACAGTGAAGTCGACGCTGAGTCAATTAACACAACCGACGTGGTGCTTCACAGTTATCAATACTGTGAACTGTGATCTATTATATCTACACCTGACACCGTTACAGACATCTGACTACGGCACCGAGTTTGAATTCCTCTCCCCCGCTACCCTGTGATGGATTCAGTGGGAGGCGTCATGTCTGTCTGTGAGGTTGTGTCAGACTGCGCTGTATCTGTTGGAATCTGTCAATGTTCTGTTGTAAAGTCAGTGACGTGGCAAATGTCGGAATAGGAAACAAACTCGGGGAATGCTGGAAACACTGAGCCCCAAGCAGCTTGTATGGAAAGAGACTTGTGTCAGGGGTCTCTCTGAGAACAGTTCTGAGGAGAGATACTTCAACTGTTTTCCACATATTCTGTTTTGTCTGGATATGTGTTTCCAGCATTTCCTGTTTTTGTTCCGTCCTTCGGCTGTCTGTCGCTGATAGGGATCGCCATGGAAGCTGCTGATTGTCTAATGGATGAATCCCGCCATCAGCGTCCGGATATCTTCATTTCATCCAGACGAGACGCGGAAGGCGCCGGTAGAAATTGTTCCATCCAGAATTGACTCTGAGGAGGTAGTTACCCAGTTTTTGCTTTCCGCTGCCACTTCACATTTCGGTCATCAGTAAGGAATCCGTATTCAGATCATATTGACTTTATTTCACTGTGTAAACTCCTTCTCTGTCTGCGCCAGCTCTGCGCCCTCTCTCGCCCCCCCCCCACACCGCTAAGTGTAACAATAAATCGGAAATATTACAGGTTCCCCTCAAACTGCTGCATTGGCTTCTGCTCAGTATTTTCTCAACTTGCTGATCCCTGTCTCTCTTCCAGCGAACTTGGTGGCGATTGTGATCCTGTCCCGGGGAAAGTGCGGTCTCTCCAAATGCATCACTCGCTACCTGATGGGAATGGCAGCGGCCGATCTCCTGGTCGTTATCTTCGATCCGCTGATGAGGTGGACTGCTGCGATTTATTTTCCCCGATCATTCCTTTCCATCACTGCTGTCTGCAGTCTCGGTGAGTGGTTGATGTTTGCGAGCACTGCGGCCTCAGTCTGGCTGACTGTCGCTTTCACCGTCGATCGATTTGTTGCTATTTGCTGTGAGAAGCTGAAAACAAAATATTGCACCGAGAGAACGGCGGCTGTGGTTATCGGGACAGTGAGTGCGTTGTCTTGTTTGGTGAGTGTCCCCTGCGGGTTTATATACGAGCCCATTGTAATAATCGATGGTGTTCCTTGGGGTTGTGTTGCTACACCGAGCTTCACAAACTCACCCTCATGGGCGGCATTTGAGATGTTTCACCTCATTTTGGCCCCTTGTGTCCCTTTCTTTCTGATGTTGCTGCTCAATATTCTGACTGTCAGGCGGATTCTAGCGGCCAGCCGATCCCGCAGGAGGCTCCGGAGACAAAAGAGTGGACAGAATGACAAGGACCGGGAGATGGAGAACCGACGCAAATCCATCGTTTTGCTCTTCAGCGTAACCGCTAGTTTCATATTGTTGTGCGGAACACAGGTGGTATTTTCCATCGACAGACGGATTTCAAACACGTTTTTTTATTCTGTCACGGATCCACGCTACACCATAAGCCTGACATCGGACATGCTGCAGGTTCTCAGTTCCTGCACCAACACGTGTATTTACGCCCTGACTCAGAGCAAATTCCGAGAGGAACTGAAGAATGCAGTGAAATACCCGCTGAATCGGATTTTGAAACTCATGAAACGTGAAAAATAAATGCTGTAAAGTATTACAACTCGGCTGCCTCCATGCTCCCTATTCTACCCTCCCCCCACTTGTGATTCTACGGAAACAATGTGATGAACAGAGTTACAGAAAAAACAGGAGAGAATCTGCATTCGCTCGAAATACAAAACAACACACAGAGAGTCAGATCCTGGTGAAGGGTCTCGCCACGAAACCTCGACTGTTTACTCTTCTCCTCACACAAAATGCTGGAGGAACTCAGCAGGCCAGGCAGCATCTATGGAAAAGAACAATCTATTGACATTTCGGGCCCAGACCCTTCATCAGAGTCCCGTCAACTGTTTACTCTATTCCATTTTGTGTGTGTTGCCTTAGAATTACAAAACAGCTGTTTACAGATGATCTCGACGGCATCACTGTCTTCACCATCCCAGAGAAATCCCTTTTGCGCCTTATGCCCCACCCTGTTATATATGGGGATTGTATTCATTTGTTAACCAGTGGGGAATGTTATTTTGTCTTGTGGGTCTGAGAGCGGGGGTTTCGCGGTCTTTTCAGGAGAGGCGGGAAGGAGACGCCGAGGAAGGTGGACGTGCGCTGCACTGCTCGGTCGACCACCGGGGTGGTCCCAGGTGCGAGGACGTGGAGGTCGGAGGAAAGTGACGAGGGGTCGAATGGTTCGATGGTTGAGCTCCAACGATGTGCACTAAACTGACTGAACTTTAATAAATTGGCACCTTTTACTTTATTTTATTTTCCTTCATATATACTGTATTGCATCGTACTCTATTAGTTTTAGTAAAATCTTTAAAGTGTATTCCGTAACGGTATCTGCTGTGTGAGTTTGATATTGTGTGTGTACGCGCGGCATAAACTTGATTCTCACAGCACCTGCGTGTACGGGAGGTGGGTTAGTGTGTGGCTGGATCTCCTTTCCCCCGAGACATATACCAGCCTGTTGGGTAAGTGTTACACTCTTACAATACTTATAGAAGCTCTTTGGATTATCCTTCACCTTGACTGCCAAAGGAACCTCATGTCTTAGCCGTGCTGATATCTCTCTTAAGTTGTTTTTGCACTTTTTATACTCCTCAAGTACCTTATTTGCTCCCTGTTTCCTATACATGTCATACATCTCTCTCTTCTTCTTTATCAGACTTCCAATATCGCTGGAGAAACAAGGTTCCTTATTCGTATTCACTTTGCCTTTAATCCTGACAGGAACATACAAACTCTGCACTCTCCGAATTTCTCTTTTGGAGACCTTCCACTTACAATAGACAATAGGTGCAGAAGTAGACCATTCGGCCCTTCGAGCCTGCAACACCATTTTGAGATCATGGCTGATCATCTACTATCAATACCCGGTTCCTGCCTTGTCCCCATATCCCTTGATCCCCCTATCCATAAGATACCTCTCTAGCTCCTTCTTGGAAGCATCCAGAGAATTGGCCTCCACTACCTTCCGAGGCAGTGCATTCCAGACCCCCACAACTCTCTGGGAGAAGACGTTTTTCCTTAACTCTGTCCTAAATGACCTACCCCTTATTCTCAAACCATGCCCTCTGGTACTGGACTCTCCCAGCATCTGGAACATATTTCCTGCCTCTATCTTGTCCAATCCCTTAATAATCTTATATGTTTCAAGCAGAACCCCTCTCAAATTCCAGCGTGTACAAGCCCAGTCTCTCTAACCTCTCTGTGTAAGACAATCCTGACATCCCAGGAATTAACTTCGTGAATCTACGCTGCACTTCCTCTACAGCCAGGATGTCCTTCCTTAACCCTGGAGACCAAAACTGTACACAATACTCCAGGTGTGGTCTCACCAGGGCTCTGTATAAATGCAAGAGGATTTCCTTGCTCTTGTACTCAATTCCCTTTGTAATAAAGGCCAACATTCCATTAGCCTTCTTCACTGCCTGCTGCACTTGCTCATTCACCTTCAGTGACTGATGAACAAGGACTCCTAGATCTCTTTGTATTTCTCCCTTACCTAACTCTACACCGCTCAGGTAATAATCTGCCTTCCTGTTCTTACTCCCAAAGTGGATAACCTCACACTTATTCACATTAAACGTCATCTGCCATGTATCTACCCACTCACCCAGCCTATCCAAGTCACCCTGAATTCTCCTAACATCCTCATCACATGTCACACTGCCACCCAGCTTAGTATCATCAGCAAATTTGCTGATGTTATTCTCAATGCCTTCATCTAAATCGTTGACGTAAACCGTAAACAGCTGTGGTCCCAACACAGAGCCTTGTGGCACCCCACTAGTCACCACCTGTCATTCCGAGAAAAACCCATTCACCACTACCCTTTGCTTTCTATCTGCCAACCAGTTTTCTATCCGTCAATGTCTTCCCCCCAATGCCATGAGCAATACCAACGACATCCTTGCGAGCGAACAACCTGTCCCAATCTACGCTTTTTAGATCCTTTCTCATTTGTTCAAAATTTGCCTTTTTCCAGTTTAGAACCTCAACCTGAGGACCAGATCTATCTTTATCCATAATCAAGTTGAAACTAATGGTATTATGATCACTGGAAACAAATTGTTCCCCTACTCACACTTCCGTCACCTGTCCTAACTCGTTTCCTAACAGGAGATCTAATATTTCATCCTCTCCAGTTGGTACCTCCACATATTGATTTAGAAAACTTTCATGAACACATTTTACAAACCCGAACCCGTCTAGACCTTTAACAGTCTGGGAGTCCCAATCAATACGTGGAAAATTAAAATCCCCTACTATCACAACTTTATGTTTCCTGCAGTTGTCTGCTATCTCTCTGCAGATTTTCTCCTCCAAATCTCGCTGACTATTGAGTGGTCTATAAAACAACCCCATTAATGTGGTCATACCTTTCCTGTTTCTCAGCTCCACCCAAATGGCCTCGGTAGACAAGCCCTCTAATCTTTCCCGCCGAAGCACTGCTGTAACATTTTCCCTGACTAACAATGCCACCACCCCACCCTTCATCCCTCTGCCTCTATCTCGTCTGAAACATCAGAACCCTGGAAAATTAAGCTGCTAGTCCTGCCCCTCCTGTAGCCAAGTGTCACTAATGGCTGCAATGTCAAAATTTCACGTGTCAATCCACTCCCTCAACTCGTCAGCCTTCCCCACAATACTCCTCGCATTGAAATAGACACACCTCAGAAGATTATTACCGCCACACACAACCCTTCTATTTGTGACTTTGCATGAAACTTTAACATCATTTATTTTCACCCCCGCTCCACTATCTGCTCGCACTCTGGTTCCCATTCCCCTGCAAATCCAGTATAACACCTTCCTGCAATGATATTGGTCACCCTGTAGTTCAGCTGTAACCCGTCTCTCTTGTACAGGTCGCACCTGCCCCAGAAGAGGTCCCAATGATCCTGAAATCTGAAACCCTGCACCCTACACCAGTTCCTCAGTCACGTGTTTATCCTCCACAGCATCCTATTATTACCCTCACTGGCACGTGGCACAGGTAGCATTCCTGAGATTACCACCCTCCAGGTTCTGCTTTTTAACTTCCTACCAAGCCCTCTATACTCACTCTTCGGGACCGCCTCACTCTTTCTTCCTACGTCATTGGTACCGATGTATACCGTGACATCTGGTTCCTCACCCTCCCATTTCAGAATTCTGTGCACGCGATCAGAGACATCCCTGACCCTGGCACCCGGGAGGCAACAAACCATCCGGGAGTCTCTGTCGCGACTACAGAACCTCCTGTATGTACGTCTAACTATCGAGTCCCCTATCACTACCGCTCTCCTCTTCTTCCCCTCTCTCTTCTGCACTGCAGAACAAGATTCAGTACCAGAGATCCGGCTTCCGCAGCTTATACCAGGTAATTCATTAAACACCCCCCCTCCCCAACAGTATCCATTTCAGTATACTTGTTGTTGAGGGGAATGGCCACAAGGGAGCCCTGCTGTGCGCTGCTGCTTTGGCGTAACCGCCTCCCTGCAGCTACTATCTATAAACTCCTCATTCTCCCGAATGATCCGGAGGTCATCCAGCTCCTGCTCTAGTTCCGTAACGCTGTTTGTTAAGAGCTGCAGCTGGATGCACTTCCCGCAGGTGTCGTTGTCAGGGACACCAGAGGTCTCCCTGAATTCCCATATCCTGCAAAAGCAGCATTCCAACATCCTGCCTGGCATTCTCGCCACTCTAAACGAACAAAACAAAATTTACCGGAAGCTTCCCTCGACACTGCCTGTTCACACCGAAGCCTGTTGAACCAAAGCCGTCCCACTCTGACTCAGTCCACTCCGACGATGGCCCCTGCATATGGTGGTCTTTTTTTTTTTACCTTTGGCGCGCTACGTTACGCACCTACGCTGTCTAGACTCTTTGCTCCAATCATTTAAAAAAATGGCTTCTTTCCGAGATGTCTTTACTTCTTCAATCTCCGCCTCTTGCTTCAATTCATCTCTTATCTTCAACCACAACCCAAAGAAGCCAGAAACGAAGCAAGCTGAAAACAGCTGAAATACATAGAGCGCAAAATGATAAACATAGACACAAAATGAAGTATATAGGACACCGAATGAAATATGCAGGGCTCTCAGATTATTAATTGTAATGTTAACTCTAACTGCATATATAGAATGGAAAGTGCTTTTGGGTTGACTGGGAGCTCCTTTGGGAGTTTCAAAACATGTATCAGGAAGAGGGTGAGACGTACCTTTTTCGGCTTGAGAGACGGCTTAATGGATTGCGGCGCCGGGGTGTCATTCGGGCTAACCAGGTGGATTAGTTAAGGATGGATCAGGTGTTTCGGGGTTCCCAGGCCGAGGACAAGATTGCTTAGAGTCTCCTGCAGTCTTATAAAACGAGCCCCCCTCCGACGTTCGTTCAACTGATCAGAGATGTGAGGGGGGATGAGCGCGCTTTGTGTCCGCGGGAGGACTCTGTCAGCAGGGTCAGATCCTCGGTTGTAGCCCCCCGTGGGGATGGAAGAATAGCAGGCTCCACCCGGCAACTGATAAAGGAGGTGGTAGCCGAGCTGAGGACTGAGGGGTCGGTACGGAGGGCTTCGTCCCCCAGAGGACGGACAGCGCAGGATACTGCGAGTGGTGGTGGGTCTGCGAGAAGAGCGGCTGGTAGCGTGTGCTATATCTGTGGGAAAGAGGGACACTTCCGGAGAGACTGTGAAAGGCAGGGGGTGTGCTATAACTTTTGAGAGGAAAGCCACTTCCATAGGGAATGTGAGCGACCGGGGTGCTCTAGGAGAGCGACGCCTGGGTATCCAGAAAGGGAGAGAAGTCGGGAAACTTAGAGGGGACCCAGTGAGGGAACGACCTGGTGTCTCTAAGGGAACACGTTCCCAACAATGCATCAAGGAACTGACGAAATCAAAAGTGTCAATTCCGGAAGGATTAGTGGGACCCCGATCCAGCGCGTCGCGATAGATAGAGGGAAGCTTTGCTAAAGCCATACTCGAAACGGGGGTCACACAGGTCACGCTACTGTACCGTTCGATTTACAACCAGTAAGTGAAGTATTTGCCATTGACCCCATTCCGTGCACTGGAGATTTGGGGTGTCAGTGCTGGGGATTATCCGTATGAAGGGTATTTGTCGGTGAAACTGGAGTTTTCAGAAGCCGATGTGGGAGTGTCTGGAGTTTTGGAAATGTTCCTGCTGATTTGTTCGGACCCAGTTGCTTCAATTCTGCTGGGGACCAACAACCTTGTGGTGCAGAGGCTCATGGGGGCCTGCCAGGAGAGGGCGAGTGAGAACTGTTTGGAGACCTGGGCCGAGCACCCAGCGTTTCATGCTGCTTTTGAGGAAGTGCCCTGCACCGGAGACTGAATTTAAACGAGGGACTGTGTGATGCACCCAGTCGAAGCCTGTGTTGATAAGGCCCCGGGAAGTAGCAAGAGTGATGGGAAATCTTCCCCAGATTTCCCGGAGTGCCTGATGGCGAGGCCCTTTCAGTGGCCGCCCCGGAAGACCTCGAGGGGGAGACACGATTTCCGGCTGGGGTTCTGCTGAGGCCCGAACTGCAGAGGCCCTCGGTGGTACAGGCGACGCGGATAACTGTGAGTGTCAGGAACACTACGAAGAGAGAAATCACCTTTAAGAGAGGGATGCCGCTGGGGCATTTGTTCCCGGTGATGGTAATGTCTAGCCCTCCTGTGAGGTCCACTTAGGGGGAAGGATTGGAAAACAGAGGAGAGTTGACTGCTGAGGCCTTTAACTTTGGGGACTCTCCTGTACCGCCGGAGTGGAAATGCAAGATGGTGGAGAAGATATTGAAGCTGGAAGATGTTTTTTTCTCCTGGCGAGTTTGATGTCGGTTGCTACAAGAACACTCGCTATACCATCCGAGTGACTGAGGACACCCCGTTCAGGGAGAGGTCGCGGCGACTGGCCTCTGCAGATGTGGAGGACGTGCGGCAGCACTTGTGCAAGTTGAAGGAAGCTGGAATCATCACTGAGTCCCGAAGCCCCTATGCGTCCCCAATAGCGGTGGCCCGGAAGAAGAACGGAAAGGTACGCATGTGTGTGGACTATAGGATCCTGAACCGGCGCACTGTCCCGGACCAGTATACGGTCCCGGGGATCGAAGACGCGTTGGCCTGTCTGAGTTGAGCGAATTGGTTTAATGTGCTGGACTTGAGGAGTGGATATTACCAGATCCCGATGAGTGAGGACGACAAAGAGAGGACGGCATTTATATACCCTCTGGGGTTTTTCCAGTTCGAAAGGATGCCCTAGGGCATATCGGGAGCCCCTGCCACCTTCCAGAGGGTCATGGAGGAGACGGTGGGGGATATGAATTTGCTTGAAGTGTCGATGTATTTGGATGATTTAGTAGTGTTTGGAGACACCTTGGAAGAACAGGAAGCGAGGCTACTGAAGGTGCTATATCGGCTGAGGGAGGAAGGGTTAAAACTCTCCCTGGACAAGTGCCAGCTCTGCAAGTGGTCTGTTAGCTATGTTGGACACATAATCTTGCAAATTGGAGCAGCTACAGACCTGGCTAAGATAGAAGCGGTGACCACGTGGCCGAGGACCCGGACTGTGAGCGCTCTGCGCTCGTTCTTAGGGTTCTGTGGTTATTATCGGAGATTCGTGAAGGGCTACACCAAAGTGAGTCAGCCCTTGAACCAGCTTCTGCGTGGTTACCCTCCCTTGGGGAAGAAAGGAAAAGAGGGACGGGAGGTTGGAGAATATCTCGGACCGTCGGAGCCCTTCGGACCGAGGTGGGATGCAAAATGTGAGGAGGCTTCTAAATCGCTGAAAGAGTTGCTGACCCAGGCACCGGTGCTGGCTTTTGCGGACCCCCGATTACCCTGTGTACTACACACGACGCCAGACCAGAGGGATTATGGGCCGTCTTGTATCAGGACCAGGGCACGGGTTGTCGCGTTTGTCAGCCGGAGTTTGCCGCCCTCCGATAGGAACTATCGCACCCATAAGCTGGAGTTCCTATCGCTGAAGTGGGCAGTGGTGGATAAGCTGAGTGACTATCTCTCCGGATCCAAGTTTGAGGTGAGAACGGACAACAAGCCACTTACTTATATCCTTACTTCGGCGAAACTGGACGCTAAATGCCATCGATGGTTGGCAGCTTTGTCGGCATATGATTTCATCCTGAAATACTAGCCGGGGAGCAGGAACGTCGATGCGGATGGTTTGTGACCACGGGACCATGAATAACAAGTGGACGTACGAGGAGTGGGAGAGCGTTCCTGCCCCTGGGGTTAAAGCCATGTGTCAGTTAACTATCACTGTGAAGGGCAAGGAAAAGGAGAGGCCGGAGCGAGCAGTGGACCCATTGTGGGTTTCTGATGACGCTCTACCCCCAGTTCACTCTGACCTGACTGCACTGAAAACTAAGCAGTTGTCAGAATTAAGTCCGGGGTAAGTGGCATCTGCTCAGCGGGATGACCCGGGCATTAGCGCTGTTTGGTGCGCGGTGGAAAAGGGTGATGTGGCGTCGGCGAAGAAGATGAAACACGCTTCAGTGACTCCGTTATTGATGGAATGGCCTCGGCTGAAGTTGAGGAAACAGGTTTTATATCGGGTAACGTCACCCCCAGACCAGCCCCCTGCCTGAGAAGTATCGGAAGATTGTGTTGAAGTCCCTGCACGATGATTCTGGACATTCGGGGGGTGGAGTAGATCTATGCATCGCTCAAAGACAGGTTTTACTGGCCCCGAATGAAGGCGGAGGTGGAAGAGTATTGCCAGTCGTGCATTCGCTGCATACGCCGGAAGACGCTGCCTGTGCAGGCTGCTCCGTTGTCACACTTGCAAAGTGAGGGGCCGCTGGACCTGGTGTGTGGATTTCTCAGCCATGGAACCCGATGCCAGCAATACGGCGAATGTCTTAGTCATCACAGACCACTTACACCAGGTATGCTCAGGCGTTTCCCACCAAGGAGCAAAGGGCGACTGCGGTGGCGAAAGTGCTATGGGAGAAGCATTTTGTTCATTATGGCCTTCTCCGGCGGATACATAGTGACCAGAGACGAGACTTTGTGATTAAGCTCATCAACGAGCTACTGGGTATGTTGGGGGTTGAGAAATCGAGGACTCCGCCCTGTCATCCGCAGGGCGATCCCCAGCCGGAGAGCTTTAAATCGGACGCTGCTGGACATGCTGGGAACTCTGGAAATTAGCAAACAGAGACGATGGAGTCAACATATTGGGCATCTGTTTCACTGTTACAACGATACCCGAAAAATCGGGGAAATAAGAGGAGGTATGACCAGAAGGTGAAGTTCTCCCAACTACTGTCGGAGATCGAGTCCTCATAAGGAATTTGGGACTACCTGGGAAACACAAGCTGGCTGTTCGCTGGGCGGGCACGCCCTATGTAGTAGAGTGTCACATGCCAAATATACCGGTTCTACGGGTGAGTCCCGAGGATGGGTGGGGCACCGTCATGATTCTCCACCGGAATCATATGTTGCCCCTGGGTCGAGATGTACAGGTAGAGAGGGAGCCCGAGGTGCCGTCTGCACCTCGTACTAGTCGGACCCGGGCCCAGCCCCTTGTGAGGGATACTAACTCGGAGGATTATGACTCGGACGATTGGTACATGCTGCCGTTGGCTGACGCTCCTGTGATGGAGCGGGAGGGGGGCCAGTGATGGGCAGTCGGGGGTACCACAGGGTGTTGGAATAAAGGATGTCGGGCCCAGGCAAGAGATAGACGGTTCCGAGGAGCAGAGGGGTTTGGTTGACCACTCGCGGGAGGGGTCGCCTCGTAGTTTCCATCGGTCTTCCTGTAGTGTCCGAGGTGGAGGAGATAGAGGAGGGAGTGCACAGTCCTCAGAGAAGTAGGCACCCCCCAGACAGGTTGGCCTACGTGGCCCCGAGGAACAGGGTGTGAGATCCACTGTTTTGGGGAGTTATGCACTGCTTTCTGCACTTGGATTGGGCGGTGTGTTCTGCAGGAGGGGTTGGCGAATTATCTGAACGTCATGAGTGCATGACTTAATTCGGTGGGGGGAGAATGCAGGGTTCTCCGACTATTAGCTGTAATGTTAACTGTAAACTGCATACATAAAATGGCTCCTCTGTAACGTTATAATGACGTAGCTTCTTTGTAGGTAACTGATTTGGTAATGCTCTGTTTAGTGGAAATGTTTGGGTTATAATTATTGATAACGGAGGAACTAACCACTGGAAGTGATGTTGCACGAACCATTGAACTCTAATAAGTTTTGGCGCCCTTTTCTCTCTTTTTATATTGTATCGCTATTAATTACTTAGTTCCAGTAAGATTTGTAAAGAGTAATCTGTAAAACGTACATTGTGTGCTGTCTGATATTGTATGTGCGAGTTTGTACCAGTGTGCATTACACAGCATCCACGCAAACGGGGACACGGTTTGGCGGGTGGACGGATTTTCCCCTGGACAAATACAAGCCGATAGTCCTAAGCGTTACACTAATCATGTCAAGTTTTTAACATTTTTACAGATGGAACAAAAGAAAATTTAACTGGGAATGTTGGAGAAGCTCATTTTTGTGCCTGGAGTATAGACAATGACAGAGAAATTACTTTGTAACCAATTATCAGTCTCTACAGCAGAATTGGTTGCCATCATTTTATGCTGAAGGTTGTTTGAGAAATGTCTTCCCACGTAACGTTATATTTGTTCTGATTACGTTTCGACTTTGATGACTCTTAACCAGGTTATTCTAGCAGTCGGTCAGATTGACTGTTGGAAACTCACCAGGCATTAATTCAGATGCAAGTACTTGTTTACATATTTTCTTCTTATAGGTCCCTGAACACAGAGGTATTGAGGGAATGAGTGGGTTGACTGTGTTACAAAAGTTCAACTGTGGATAAAACCCTTCACTTAACAAATCAGAAGTTCAGAGTTATGTATGTTGAGAATTAGGAGCTTATGGAAAGACTGATGGGAAAATGGGTACACCTTTACAGAATACATAAACGTGTTGGGTGTATGGGGAGAAAGGGGTAAAACAGGAACGGACGGAATTATATTGACACGAACTACAATGGGAACATGAAGGTGCTGGGTTGATGGAGAAACAAGAAGGGAAGGAATTATATCGCCATGACTTACTAAGCTTAATTATTCCTTTTGTCATGTTGCAAAACATGCTACCGGAACGTGTAGGATTTTCATTATGATACGGAAGAATGAGGTTCTGACTCTCTTGGACGGTGCTTTGCCCCTCCCGACATACACACTATCTTAACGTCCGGACTACCGGTCGATGGGACAATACGCCCGGGAATAACAGGTGGGAGATCAGGCGGTGAATCTGAGGAGCTGGAGCCCGGACTGGAGACTCTGCCGCCGCCTCTGGCGACTAGTCAGGCCGCGGCGCCGTTAATCAACTGAAGCATCGAAGTGACGGGATATTTCACCGCGCTGATCGCCTGCTCCCTGAATTTCGACTGAATCCTATGTAAATAATTGTGTTCGTGCAGCAGCTGCAATTCATCAGGAAATAACCGACTTACTGAAAGATCAATTCAGAATCATTGAAATTGTGTCCTTTTCCTGAGACCTGATAATAAATGAAATTTACAACCAGTGTCATCCACAGGAGGATGAAGCTGCCGGAGAGGGTGAAGAGTAAAACCACAGACCTCCTCCTGCTCTCCATCTCCGGGTCACTGCGGTTCTCCCTCTTGCTCTGACCCTTCAGCCCCTTACGGACCCGACTGACCACTAAAATGTGTCTGACTGTCAGAGCGTTGAGCAGCAGGATCCCAGCGAAAGGGAGGAACGGAGTTAGAACCATATCGAGCCAGTCATATCCTACCCACCAGAGGTCAGTGAAATAATGGTCCTTGGTAATACAGGACCACGGTACATTGTCGATGATCATCCGGGGTTCCCATATGAAGAATCGGGGAACGTTTCTCAGACAGGACAGTACGCCGGTTGTTGTCAGAACCACAGCCGCAGTTTTCCCGGTGCAATATTTTGTTTTCAGTTTCTGGCAGCAAATGGCGTCAAACCGGTCAAAGGTGAAAGTGACGGTGAACCAGACAGAACAGTGTATGGCTGTGAACATCAGCACACCGATAACACTGCACACAGGGGTGATGTCCAGAAAACTCCTCGGGAAGTATTACACTCAGATTCGATTCAAAATGACGCTGGTGACAATGGTCAGTAGATCCGCCGCTGCCATGGCCACCAGGTAGCGAGTGGTGCAGGTGGAGAGGCCGCACTTTTCCGGGACAGGATCACAATCGCCACTACATTCACTGGAGAGAGGAAACAGACACTGGGCATCACTAAAAACTTTCTCCGGGAATTAACATCGGATCGGCTTTGGCGAAAACTCGAAAGTGCTAGAGACTGTAAACGGCTGCTAATCTAACACCAGAAATGGGTCGACCTGTCTCTGACCTGTCTTCTTCAGTGTGGAGAGAATACGATGTGTGGGGAATCCTCGATAAGACGATGTGCCGGGAATCGTTGGCGATAAAAAACGCAGATGCATGAACAACAACGATCGGTGCTGATCCCCATTCCAGTCGCTGATGGGGCTGGTTTTACTGAATTAACTGTGACTGACCAGGACTCTGGAAAGTCAGCATCTGATGAGGCCGAGAAGGGATACAGAGAGGAGCAACACACACAAAACTGGAGGAACTCAGCAGGTCAGGCAGCATCCATGGAATTGAATACTCTTCGTTCCGGTCGAGACCCTCCTTCAGGACGGAAGCGCTGTCCCCGATTTATGACGGGTTTTAGAGGGAAAGAGGGAACAACTTAGTGACCTGTGGCTGAGTTGCTCCGTTAATGGATTAATTCTGCAGCGCAGTTCAATTCGATGACACACGGCAGCTGATCCGTAAACACTGGCTCAGGTGATCAGACCCGATAACTGACCAACAGACAGTGGGATCCGACTGTGACAGACTCCACAGGGAGACGTGAAGCGCAGGACTAGGGTTTCCCTCTGATCAATAACTTAGGAAAAGTGTACTTCAGAATGCAAACATCTCCCAGTCACAACTTCCCGGAGAGATCCCTGGCTCCAGCACTGGGACATCTCTGGACAAGGTATCATTCAAGGCAAGAATAGCGTTCTATTCGATTACGTGAGTTAGAGGAGAAACATAGGCTTAGTTCCACTTGTTATTAAATATGAACATTTCAGAATATGAAATTGACAGGATCGATACCTCTGATGGATATTTGTGCAATGATCGGTTTGTAAGCTTGTAACATTATCTTAAACAGGTTCACACCGGTTACACACAGAAATACGAACATGGAATGCTCTGCTCACTCACCAGGAACTCAATGACGGCAATGAACATGTACAGTATTTTTCTCCACACTGATATACCTATCCAACATTGCAGACATTTTCTCTGGCCAGTGATTTGTCTCTTTGTGCGACAGGCGATCTCTCGGAATGAAATGTTAAGGCAACACATCCTGGGGTTTTTAAAGCTATTTTGCAATTCCACAGGACAGTTTTCAACAGATTTAAAACTAAAAGTTTTTTAATTATTTACAAACCAATTACTTCAAACAGGTGCGATGACAGATTGTGATTAAATTAATGAATTAATCCGTATGCACTCCCAGATTCACCGACTGTTCTTGAAATATGCGCATATCCGCAAATCGACGCGCACCCCAAATCTGTGCGCACACCTACATATTACACTATCACAGAGCTGGATTCACTTCAACTACTTTACAAAATAGCTGCTTCCGCCTTAAAAAATAGCAAGAACAAAGTTTAAATTGCAAACACATACGCCCACATGCATATTCCTCGTATAATCATTGACATCCCCCTAAATCTGTGCACCTCATTAAACCATCTTTACCCCCTTGTCAGTGGGTGTACCAAGCCCTCCGGCCCCCATATTAGCAGACAAACCCCATGTCTGCTCAAATCCCTGTGCACCCAAAACATCCTGAAGTCAGTGCGATCCTCAAATCTGTGTGCATCCCAAATCCGTGCCCACGCCGAACCCGCCAACACTCTCAAATCCACCTAAATATCCAGCTCCGTGCGCACCCCAAAACTGCTAACAACTCCACATGCACATTAGATTACCCCAGAGCAAGAATCATTTCAAACAAATCACAGAAAAGCTGCCTCCAACTTAAATCAAATAGCAAGAAGAAAGTTCAAAGTTCAAATTGCATTTTGTTATTAAAGTATCTATAAATGAAACAATCTTGAGACTCATTGCACCCCTAAATGCAAGGTCATGCCAAATTTGTGTGCTTCCACAATCCGCCGACACACCCAATTCTGTGCGTTGCCTCAGATAGATTTGCAATCCTAAATCCCCGTGCACCCACAGACGCCCAAAGCTGTGTTCACTCCGTAATTCCCTGACACACCAAAATCAGTGTGCACACCCGTATTCGCCAACATACCCTGAAATGTCCGTTCATCAGGAAATCAATGTGCAGCGCCACTTCCATGTGTACCCCAAAACCCACTAACATCTCCGCAGACACATTAGATTTTCGAGAGCAAAACTCATTTCAAACAGTTCGAGAAATAGCTTGCTCCATCTTAAGAAGTTCAGACTTCATAATGTGTTCATTATTAATGTATCTTTGTGTGTCTGCAGCTCTGAGTGTTTATATGAGATCGCGTATATGTCTTGTGTCAGAGAGTAGCTAGCAGACAGTGATGGCTCTTTGTCGTGACGGCTTGGCTACTGAGAACACTTGGCGATGACAACAGAGGGATGTGTGTACACTGGTTCGGGGAACTATATAGCATTGCATTGTTTGGAAGGGATACAGCAATGTCATGGGCTAACTCTGAGGAGGTTGAACAGAGAATGAAAGAGTGAACCTTTGCGGAGGGTTTGATGGAGACAGCCGATTTTTGAACTATTTGAAATTATTCTTGTTCTGTCCATGTGTCTGCTGATCTGGACAGGTGACGAGTCTCAAGGCTGTTTCATTTGTACCTAAAATAATAATAAATGAAATTTGAATTTTGACATCTGTTCTTGATTATTGGGCCGAATGGCAGTGACTGTCCTCCATGCAGAATGTGATTCATCTACAACCACTCTTTGCCTACCGTGTGGGCAAGCCAGATCTGGATCCACAAAGCAATATCCCCTTGGTTCCCATGCCTCCTTACTTTCTCAATAGGTCTTGCATGGGGTACCTTATCAAATGCCTAGGGAGATTAAATTAGTGGCATGAACCAAGGGAGATAAAGTGAATTGGAGACGGACACGCGTATAGTCATCCAGGGTCAGGCAGAGACAATGGGTCTACACACACACACAGACACACACACTCGCGCGCGCACAGGCTTTTTTACCACCTCTCCGGCTCTCAGCCGTGTTCTTTGACACATACGGTGCTACAATTAAAACATTCTCCCCCACACTAGACTGCTGAGTTTGATGGCAATATGTCAGGGTTAGGGGTGGGTCCTGAATGACTGAATCGCTGAAGTCGTTGAAGCGCTTCATGGATAGAAACAGACATTATTTTGGAAACCCCCTCGGTAGAGACCCCTAAACATAACCTTCATCAAGAGTTTATGCTCTTGAGGAGTTTTGTAACAGTCGGTGTTTCAATACAGTTTCACAAGCTACTATGACATAATTTACTTCCATATTCTGTGTCTGACAAATGGTGCATATGTACAGTGGAAGCACCTTTAGCTGATAAGACACCTCGGAAGGTTCAGCCACCATTGTTGGGACAAAGTAACTCCCACAAATGGTCTAAATATAAATTCATCAGTTTATTTTGAATCTGTCACAGCGAGGATTGCACCTGCTTGACGTAATTGGTTTGTAAGTAAATTAAAAATCTCTACTTTTAAATCAATGGAAATCTGTCTCCGTGGAGTCGCTAAATGATATTAAAAACCTCAGGCATGTGTGATCTCAACATCTCATTCCGAGAGATCGTCTGTAGCACAGGAGGACAAACCACTTGACAGAGAAAATGTTTGCAATTTGGATAGGTACTTGAGTGTGGGGAAAATATTGTACGTGTTCATTGCGGTCATTGGAGTTCCTGGTGAGTGAGCAGAGCAATTCATGTTCGCTATTTCTGTCAAGGCTCTGGAGCAGGGATCCAATCGCAGACCCAATACAGTGCAGACAGTGATATATACTGAGTCACAAATCCCGAGGTACAAACAAAGTCAGCGTCAACATTCAGGTAGAGATCAAAACATCCAGAGAAATCCAAACAGCAGAATCGGGAAGCAGGCAGAGTCGATATTCAGACGGACAGGGTACAGATACGAATGCTGGAGACGCTCAGGAAAATTCCCTGGCACAATCCGGCAACTACCGGTGAAAGCACGGACTGAAATACACTGAGCAATAAACAGAGCGGCAGGTGATAGGTAGATAGATAGATAGATACTTTATTCATCCCCATGGGGAAATTCAACATTTTTTCCAATGTCCCATACACTTGTTGTAGCAAAAACTAATTACATACAATACTTAACTCAGTAATAATATGATATGCATCTAAATCACTAACTCAAAAAGCATTAATAATAGCTTTAAAAAAAAGTTCTTAATGTCCTGGCAGTTGAATTGTAAAGCCTAATGGCATTGGGGAGTATTGACCTCTTCATCCTGTCTGAGGAGCATTGCATCGATAATAACCTGTCGCTGAAACTGCTTCTCTGTCTCTGGATGGTGCTATGTAGAGGATGTTCAGGGTTTTCCATAATTGACCGTAGCCTACTCAGCGCCCTTCGCTCAGCTACCGATGTTAAACTCTCCAGCACTTTGCCCACGACAGAGCCCGCCTTCCTTACCAGCTTATTAAGACGTGAGGCGTCCTTCTTCTTAATGCTTCCTCCCCAACACGCCACCACAAAGAAGAGGGCGCTCTCAACAACTGACCTATAGAACATCTTTATCATCTCACTGCAGACATTGAATGATGCCAACCTTCTAAGGAAGTACAGTCGACTCTGTGCCTTCCTGCACAAGGCATCAGTGTTGGCAGTCCAGTCTAGCTTCTCGTC